>NC_135878.1:25000-35000 GCF_031162955.1 Sander vitreus | reverse complement strand
ACAGCAGAGCGTAGCAGGACGCAGCAGGACACTGCAGGGTGTTACAGGATGTAGCGTGGCACAGCAGAGCGTAGCAGGACGCAGCAGGACACTGCAGGGTGTTACAGGATGTAGCGTGGCACAGCAGAGCGTAGCAGGACGCAGCAGGACAAAGCAGGACGCAGCAGAGCGTAGCAGGACGCAGCAGGACACAGCAGGACGCAGCAGAGCGTAGCAGGACGTAGCAGGACACTGCAGGGTGTTACTGTCTGTGTGTGTGTGTGTGTCTGTCTCTCTCTCTGTCTGTGTGTGTGTGTGTGTGTGTGTGTGTGTGTGTGTGTCTCTCTCTCTCTCTGTCTGTGTGTGTGTGTGTGTGTGTGTGTGTGTGTGTGTGTGTGTGTGTGTCAGACACACGTTGATCTGAATTAAAAACTCAACAACTTTTAACAACTTGAACTATATTTCTGGGAGGACATTATTCAGAAAATCAAAAGTCACAAACACTTTTTGTTGATTTCTATCTTACATAAACATGAAACACAAACAACAAGGCAGTACATCTAAGCGTATTCACAGAATATAAACGTAGAAGTATATAAAATCCTCCAACATATGTACAGGTTTGACTTGTTCTCTGCCGGAGACACAGATCAGCAGCTGTGAGGACACACGGAGACAGACTCCGAGTGTGTTTACAGCGTCATTAGTTTGAAGACGTCTCTGGTTTCAAGTGCTTGTCAAAGTTTCTCCGCCCGGAGTTCTGTCAGGAAGACAAACTGCGTCTTCAATCTGTCAGAAAAGACTCTTTACAAGACAGACGATTCTCAAACTAAAAGTCTTTCAGTCACTTAGTTTCCCTTTGTGGACATGTTGCATCCAGCGGTGGAAGAAGTATTCAGGTGTGTCTGTCTGTCTGTGTGTGTGTGTGTGTGTGTGTGTGTGTGTGTGTCTGTCTGACTCTGTGTGTGTGTGTGTGTGTGTGTCTGTCTGTGTGTGTGTGTGTGTGTGTGTGTGTGTGTGTGTGTGTGTGTGTGTGTGTGTGTGTGTGTGTGTGTGTGTGTGTGTGTGTGTGTGTGTGTCTGTCTGTCTCTGTGTGTGTGTGTCTGTCTTAAAAGACTTGCAAACACTTCTCAAGACTTGAAATATGAACAATAGTGCATATAGCTGCTCCCCCCCCCGAGCCCCGAATGTTAACATCGTCTGGCTCCGCCCCCTGACCGACGGCCGGCCTTCTCGGCGTCCGGCGTCCTTTAGATCTATTGAAGAGTTCACGCGGGGACGCTGCTGTCCATCGCCACGGCCGAGTACTCTGTCTCGGAGGCGTGCGAGGCGGGGAGGAGCCTGGCGAGCCCGGTCTTGGTGGAGTACTTGAAGATGAAGGCCTTCATGAGGTCGTAGCGGTAGTTCCTGTTGAGGAAGTTGTAGAGGACGGGGTTGATGCAGCAGTGCAGCAGCGAGAAGCACTGCGTCAGGTGCAGCGCCACATCCAGGAAGCTCTCCAGCCGGCAGCTGACCAATCAGAATCAGATTTATTAATAGTCATAATAAATAGAAAGAAATACACACACAAAATGATATATACACACAAAAATAGAAAGAAATACACACACCTGAAGGGCAGCGCGCCGAGCAGCGTCAGCGTGTCCAGCAGCAGTACAGCGTGGAACGGCAGCCAGCACGCCACAAACACCACGATGTAGGAGAGGATGATGCGTCGGCTGACACGGCGCTCCTGGTCGGCGCCGGAGGGGATCGCGGCCGCCAGGAGCAGGTAGAAGACGGCGATGATGGGGAACGGGATGGCAAACCCCAGCACGGTGAAGCTCAGCTGCACGCCGACCATCCACTCCCGAGGGTTGTCGGGCGGGTACACGGGGCGGCAGACGGCGCCCTCGTGATGCGACGCCTTCACCGCCTGCAGGAAGTACGTGTCGGGGACGGAGGCGGCGAGCGCCAGCAGCCAAACCAAAACGCACATCAGCCGTCGCGTCACTTTCCTCCGGCGGGTGTCGGGGGCGTCGCCGAGCAGCGTGACGGACAGGTAGCGGTCCACGCTCATGCAGGCGAGGAAGAAGATGCTGCTGAAGAGGTTGACGCTAAAGACGAGGTGCGTGAGTTTACACGCCGTGTCTCCGAACGGCCAGCGCCCGCCTTGCAGCAGCGAGCTCACCCACACGGGCAGCGTGGCCACCACGCACAGGTCAGCGGCGGCCAGGTTCAGCACGTACAGGTGTGTCTCGTAGCGTGTGCTGTCGCGCCTCAGGTTGACCCACACCACCAGGGCGTTGGCCGCGAGACCGACGAGGAAGATGAAGACGTAGAGGACGGAGAGGACGTGCAGGAAGGCGCCGTGGCTGACGCCGCTGGAGCACAGCAGCGTCTCCACACGGGACAGGTTGCCGTGGTCGGCGGCGGTCAGGTTTAGCTCCTCCCACAGCTCCATCAGCTCGGTGAGGTCGTTGGCGCTCAGACTCATGATGATGATGTCACACCTGGGAAACAGGAAGAAAACAACACAGATTATTATTCTAAGTGTCTGACAACATTATGAAAGGATCCCTACAGAGATAGACCTTTTAGTTAAAGAGGAAGATCCTTTTAGTTTAACATGAAACAGCCCCAAAATCCCCATCACCAAACTACACCAGACTCCATGTAAATAATCAGGACTTTTAGCGTGTATAGAGCCAGCATATTTCCACCAGACTCCATGTAAATAATCAGGACTTTTAGCGTGTATAGAGCCAGCATATCTCCACCAGACTCCATGTAAATAATCGGGAGGGTCACCTTTTAGCGTGTATAGAGCCAGCATATCTCCACCAGACTCCATGTAAATAATCAGGACTTTTAGCGTGTATAGAGCCAGCATATCTCCACCAGACTCCATGTAAATAATCAGGACTTTTAGCGTGTATAGAGCCAGCATATCTCCACATGTAAATGAGTGAATTAAGGGTTTATTTCAACCAAACCAGAGTGGTGATTGTTGGAACAGTGGAAAGATGAACCAAGACGGCTTTTGGTAGTTTGATTTAGTTTCTGTCCACTTTGAAGTGTGTTTTACGATGCTAAAAGTAGTGATTATTTACATGGAGTCTGGTGGGTTGGGTGATATCTGCAGGTAATAAAACCGTGCTGTCACAGACCGTCTGCTGATTACTGTGACCCTCCATTAAGGAGACCACCCACCCACCCAAACACACACACACACACACACACACACACACACACACACACACACACACACACACACACAGATGGACGGATGTTCGGAGGTCAGAGGAGGCCAAACGATCCAGACATCATTAATAAAGCGAAAGACTTTGAACTGACATAAACACTGATGGAACTGTGTGTGTGTGTGTGTGTGTGTGTGTGTGTGTCTCTCTGTGTGTGTGTGTGTGTGTGTGTGTGTGTGTGTGTGTGTGTGTGTGTGTGTGTGTGTGTGTCTCTCTGTGTGTGTGTGTGTGTGTGTGTGTGTGTGTGTGTGTGTGTGTGTTTGTCCCATAGTGGTCTAACTTTTTATTACAGCTTAGGTTTGATTTCAGTGTAAATGTTCAATTTAGGAGAGATAGAAAGAAAGGAGGAGAGAGAGAAAGAAAGGAGAGGGAGAAAGAAAGGAGGAGAGGGAGAAAGAAAGGAGGAGAGGGAGAAAGCAAGAAGGAGAGAGAGAAAACAAGAAGGAGAGAGAGAAAGCAAGAAGGAGAGAGAGAAAGCAAGAAGGAGAGAGAGAAAGCAAGAAGGAGAGAGAGAGAGAGAGGGAGAGAGAGAAAGAAAGGAGGAGAGGGAGAAAGCAAGAAGGAGAGAGAGAAAACAAGAAGGAGAGAGAGAAAGCAAGAAGGAGAGGGAGAAAGCAAGAAGGAGAGGGAGATTGCAAGAAGAAGGAGAAAGAGAAAGAAAGGAGGAGAGGGAGAAAGCAAGAAGAAGGAGAGGGAGAAAGCAAGAAGGAGAGGGAGAAAGCAAGGAGGAGAGAGAGAAAGCAAGAAGGAGAGGGAGAAAGCAAGAAGGAGAGGGAGAAAGCAAGGAGGAGAGAGAAAGCAAGGAGGAGGGAGAAAGCAAAGGAGGAGAGAGAGAAAGAAAGGAGGAGAGAGAGAAAGAAAGAAGGAGAGAGAGAAAGAAAGGAGGAGAGAGAGAAAGAAAGGAGGAGAGAGAGAAAGCAAGGAGGAGAGAGAGAAAGAAAGGAGGAGAGAGAGAAAGCAAGAAGGAGAGGGAGAAAGCAAGAAGGAGAGGGAGAAAGCAAGGAGGAGAGGGAGAAAGAAAGGAGGAGAGAGAGAAAGCAAGGAGGAGAGGGAGAAAGAAAGGAGGAGAGAGAGAAAGCAAGAAGGAGAGGGAGAAAGCAAGAAGGAGAGGGAGAAAGAAAGGAGGAGAGAGAGAAAGCAAGAAGGAGAGGGAGAAAGCAAGAAGGAGAGGGAGAAAGAAAGGAGGAGAGGGAGAAAGAAAGGAGGAGAGAGAGAAAGAAAGGAGGAGAGAGAGAAAGAAAGGAGGAGAGGGAGAAAGAAAGGAGAAGGAGAGGGAGAAAGCAAGAAGGAGAGAGAGAAAACAAGAAGGAGAGAGAGAAAGCAAGAAGGAGAGGGAGAAAGCAAGGAGGAGAGGGAGAAAGAAAGGAGGAGAGAGAGAAAGAAAGGAGGAGAGAGAGAAAGCAAGGAGGAGAGGGAGAAAGAAAGGAGGAGAGAAAGCAAGAAAGAAAGAGAGCAAGAACAAATTACATAGAAATCAATAGTTATTTCATCATAAAAAAGCATGAAATCATCAATAATGTGCTTGAAGCCGTCAGCTGTTTGATCGATTGATTGATTGATTGATTGATCGATCTTCTGGTTCTTTGAGTCTTTGTGTCGTCTGAGAGGAGGAGGAGGAGACACTCCGACTTTTATTGGAGAATAAAAACTCAACAGGAGACCTTTACACTGAAAGGTCACGGCCTTCAAAATAAAAGTTTACTGCCGAGCTGAAACAATGAGACAATTAGCCTAGTGGTTCAGTCAGAGGACAGAAAACACCAGAAAAAGGGTTCAAAGTGTCTCAACGTGCACGGGTTTCTGCTTCATACATTTAAATCCCAAATGTTGTGACTTTCCAGGATGAAGTCAGAATAAAACAACACACATTATAATAAGTCTTTACGTTTTAAAATTCCTAATTTATTCACTTAAAAATGCTCTGACCTCCATAGACGTTAATGCATCTCCCAGTTTATCTGCAGCACATTTAACAGTTTCACAACAGTTAAATATCTGTAATTAACTTTCAAAATAAAAGTACCATCAATCATTACTATTGTTTTTATTAAGAATATTAAGTTACAAGAGGTCAAATGTTTTAGTTTCTATCTAAATGGAGCTGTAACTATGAGACACACTTATTTACCCTCAGGTTTATGTTAATGCCTCTCATACATAAACACAGTGAAACCAGAGCTCCCATTCAATGTTAAACCCAGTTTGGGTGATAAGACACCAGCTGCGTGGTTTGAAAGCACCAGACTGCACTTAACGTGCAATAAAATACTTCGCGTGACTCCTGTTTGTAATGCACCATCAACAACAGCCTCCGGAACGCGCCACAGCGAATGACGCGCCACAGCGAATGACGCGCCGAACTCCGTTGAAAAATCCTCACATTTAAAGGATGATTGCGTCATTCGGAAACGTCATCATGTTAAAAACACAAAACGTTGATATGTATAATAATGAAAAGGACTCACGCTTTAATTCGGCTCAGTTTTCATACACCATGAAGGGACATTTGTACTTAGAATTGTAACTTTTACAAGCATTTATTAACACCATTTCCATCCTCCTAAATACGCCGATGGGGGCAGCTCATAGGACCCGAAAGTCCATTCTTAAAAGTTAAGATTTTTGTATATATTTGTTTGTTGTTGTTTGTTTGCCGAATAAACCAGATAACATTCCTGGTTACTACTAAGATATTACAATAATAATATAATAATATATTTTCCTACAGAAGTCGAATAATTGCCTGTATGTGAAAACGTTAAAAAACGACATATTTTTAAGGGAAGTCTGGCATGAAGTATTGACTGCAACTCAACTGAACGAATCAGATATGTCAGTTTTTTGGCAATTTATTTTTTGCACACTTGTTTAAGAACTTGCACAGTAAGATGAGGCGCAGGTTCCGTACAACTCCGTTGTTAAAATACGTAAATTAAGGTTTATTATCTAATTGGAAAACGTCAACAATTTATAACACATCTATTAAGACTTGTATAGAAGAAACATTATGCACGCTTCAGTTCGGCTCACATTTCATACACCCTCACGGGTCACTAGACGATCTAAAACCAATACATTCAAGTTAAGATTTTTCTTTTAAAGTGGTGTTTGGTAGAAGAATGTATGCCGAATACACCACAGAACAGTAATGGTTACTACTAACATTTAATAGTTTCCCTACAGAGTTACGTTACGTTTACCTGTGTGTGAAAACTTAAAAAACGACCCTTTTTAAACGGGAGTCTGGGTTGTAGTCTTTTAAACTGCGACAGAGAGCAGAACAAATCGGGGTTACCTGCAGAAACATGAGAGATGGAGCCAAACTGCATTTAGTTTTCCACTATTTAAAGAGTTTAAACACTTACAGGTCAAACGGGAAAGTAGGTTAGGTTGCTCCAAGTGTTTCTCCCGGATAAATCCAAGTCCGGAGGCGGGTCAAAGTCCAGTTTCTCCGGCCGAGAGTGCGACTGAGACTGAGACCCCCTTCTCTTGTGTTTGCAGTTTAATAAACAGCAGAAAGAGAAGAAGCTACGCCCACAGAGACAGGCTGCTCCGCGGTGATTTATTACGGCTTCAGCTGCAGGACAAAACAAGTGAAGGATGTGCGAAAAAGTGCGGATTTCCATTTAAAGCGCAAACAATAGCGTCACAGATGTTTGACGTCCCAATGCTCCCGATGGATGCGCGGATAATAGTTGACAAAAGTTTAAACTCACAGTCCATAAAGTAGCCTATTTCTATTAAGAAACATTCAGAGACGCAGGGAAATTAAAGTCCCTTTTGACTCTCTGTCTGATGGTTCATTTAGTAAATGTCATTATTTTAATTTAGTAAATAAAACCTATATTTAATTAAATCATATAAATAAAATAATTTAATAAAAGAACATTATTATATACTGTACATATTAAGACGGCTATTTGACCAATTTATGTAAAAAAAAAAAAATATAAAAATAATTTAAACACAATTTAAATACAAATGTATAAAAAATTAACTAAAAATATTGAAAAATAAAATAGAAAATGTAAAAAAAAAATATTGAAAAATAAAAACGTACAAAATAAACACGTCTAAAAATAATGTAATACATAAGAATTAATCTAACAAAAAAGGAAAATAAAATAATATTTGAATAAAACATGAAGAAATAATTAAAAACGTAATAAAAATAAAAAATAAATATATTTATAAATTAATTTATAAATAATAAAAATACAAAAAATTAAACATATATGTATATTTATGAATAAAATGAAACATTTGTCCACTTAGGTTTTAATAAAGTAATAACAATTATTCTCCTCTTTCCTTTCTCTGTCAGGAATCCTGTCCGAGGACTCTCCGTAGTGCGCATGCGCGACGTTGCTACGCTCCGCTGCACAGAAAACAGAAACAGAACACAGCTTCTGTAGTTCTGCTGTAAACAACCGAGATTGTTTTTTAGGATTCTGGAGGCGGCACGTGCGGCACGTGCATCGCGATGACGTCACGCAGGTAAGCTCTGATTAGTAATCACAAGGGAACAAAATCCTGAAATCAATATTTAACCCGTGTGATGTTTTCTGGGCTTAAAGAAATCTTTAAGAAATGTTCCCCAAACTGAGGATTTAGGCTATGATGTGTGGGCGTTTCCATGACAACAAGACAGGCTTGCTTTGAGTGAAAGAGTCCCATAAACAAAGTCAACTTTCTGACATAAACAAGTCCTAAATGTGAGTTTTTTTAACCTGTTTTATCTTGAAGCTTTTTGAGAGTAATGTATGTACTCTCTGCTCTAGCTTTTTCAACATTTTAGACACAGATGTGGTGATTTCGGCTAGCTGAGACAGCACGTAATAACTTTAAAAGACCCTCAAAATAAACCTGAAGATAACCGTTAACATATATAACGGCTGCTACGTCAGCTGTAGACGGCTTCACCCAGCGTTTAGTTTGAGTTCACGTTATTTTAGACTGAATCAAGCTGTCAGCTAGCGGTTAGCCCAATTAGCTGTTAGCTAAACTAACGTTAGCTTCCCGGCAGAGGCTAACGTCAGACGCGTGGAACAGATCGTGAGTCGTGTAGTGTCGTTAATCATCGTGACGGATCGTGCAGGCGGCACAGATCGGGTACTGACACCCCCCCTCCTCACCAGCATGAACTCCACCAATCAGAGGCATCACTGTGGGATTGTGGGTAATGAAGTACTTATCCAAGACATCGCGAATAAAAGACATTAATCTCAAAACAAGGGTAGTGCCCCATGATTTGTGGTGTGTATATGAGCATATATAATCGCTGAGTCATGTCATAGCTGGTTTTAAGTCTACCATCGCTACGGTTACCATTTTATGGCTTATACTGCAAATGTCAATGGAGACATTGACATTGTATTCTTACTTCCGAAACCCGCTGTGGGCGGGACTGTTGAGCTCTATATGTGCACCTTGACAAACCCAGGGGAAACACGCGCTATTGGCCACTGTAAATGCTAATCAATATCTGCGACAGGACAAGTCCCTCCCCTAGCCTCTGATTGGCTGGAACTCGTTGCCTGCGTTGGTTGGATTGGTCAGGTGCAGGCATGAGGAGTGCGGTTAGTCGTGCGTGTGCATGTGTGTGGGTGTGTGCGTGTGTGTCTGTGTGTGTGTGTGTGTGTGCGTGTCTGTGTGTGCGTGTCCGTGCGTGCGTGTGCGTGTGTGTGTCTGTGTGTGTCTGTGTGTGTGTGTGTGTGTGTGTGTGTGTGTGTACATATCTGTGTGTGTGTGTGTGTGTGTGTGTGTGTGTGTGTGTGTGTGTGTGTGTGTGTGTGTGTGTGTGTGTGTGTGTGTGTGTGTGTGTGTGTGTGTGTGTGTGTGTGTGTGTGTGTGTGTGTGTGTGTGCGTGTGTGTGTGTGCGTGTGCATGTCTGTGTGTGCGTGTGTGTCTGTGTGTGCGCGTGCATGTCTGTGTGTGCGTGTGTGTCTGTGTGTGTGTGTGTGTGTGCATGTTTTTGTGTGCGTGCGTGTGTGTGTGTGTGTGTGTGCGTGTGTCTGTGTGTGTGCGTGCGTGTGTGTGTGTCTGTGTGTGTGTGTGTGTGTGTGTGTGTGTGTGTGTGTGTGTGCGTGTGTGTGTGCGTGTGTGTGTGTGTGTGTGTGTGTGTGTGGCCGAACGGGATAAAAAACAACCGCCGAGACTGACAGAAGATTTATAAAATATTTGACTTTTTGCTGAAATATTATTATTATCTAAAAGGCCTAGGTATCTGATTGGTTCTAATTAGACCTCCTCTGATTGGTCCTCAGCTTCTCTAGGCAGCAGTGGGCTCTGCAGCGCCTCCTTCAGGAGGAGGCTCCCACCAAGCGCCAATTGGGGGCGGGGCATCATTCAGGGGCGGGGCCTGAGTTGGGTGTCCTGTACCTGAAGTACCTGCAGATCTTCCGGCGTCTGGAGGATCTGTACGAGCAGCTGGTGCAGCCCCAGCGGCGCCGGGCAGTCCGGATGGTTCTGGACGGGCTGATGGGCCGGATCCTGGAGCTCCGGACTCAGATGGTCTCGCTGCAGCTCTCCGAGTTCCACTACTTTGATGATCTGCTGCTGGACCTCAAGATGACTCCGGTGAGTCCAGAAAACACTCAGACATGATCCTCTAGACGCGATCCTCTAGACGCGATCCTCTAGACCCGATCCTCTAGACCCGATCCTCTAGACCTGATCCCCTAGACCTGATCCTCTAGACCTGATCCCTCTCAGTCTGAAAGAAAACTGGCTCAGCAGCTGCTGATCAACTCCAAACTTTCTCTAAAATGATATTCTCT
>NC_135877.1:23981016-24040884 GCF_031162955.1 Sander vitreus | reverse complement strand
CATGACTAGATGACATTGCGAGGCCAGCTTTACAATGAAGCACATTTTCACACATAGAACCTAGCTGTTGAATTCCGTCCCAATTGCAGCACATATGCTGCAAGCGCAACAGCATCCAACACCTAATTACCAAGTGTCAAAAACCCCACTCATTGCGAGGCCGGCTTTACAATGACAGAATGACTAGATGACATTGCGAGGCCCGGCTTCACAATGCCGGCATGACTAGATGACATTGCGAGGCCGGCTTCACAATGCCGGCATGACTAGATGACATTGCGAGGCCGGCTTTACAATGCAAGCATGGCTTGATGACATTGCGAGGCCGGCTTCACAATGCCGGCATGACTAGATGACATTGCGAGGCCAGCTTTACAATGAAGTACATTTTCACACATAGAACCTAGCTGTTGAATTCCGTCCCAATTGCAGCACATATGCTGCAAGCGCAACAGCATCCAACACCTAATTTCCAAGTGTCAAAAACCCACTCATTGCGAGGCCGGCTTTACAATGACAGAATGAATAGATGACATTGCGAGGCCGGCTTCACAATGCCGGCATGACTAGATGACATTGCGAGGCCGGCTTTACAATGCAAGCATGGCTTGATGACATTGCGAGGCCGGCTTCACAATGCCGGCATGACTAGATGACATTGCGAGGCCGGCTTTACAATGTCCGCCCACACATGGTTGAGGATCATCGCTTGATGATCCTGGCTATTACCCCCTTACCTAGTTCCATAACCAGCCTTGGTTGAAATACAATTACCAAGTGTGAAAAACCCACTCATTGCGAGGCCGGCTTTACAATGCAAGCATGGCTTGATGACATTGCGAGGCCGGCTTCACAATGCCGGCATGACTAGATGACATTGCGAGGCTGGCTTTACAATGCAAGCATGGCTTGATGACATTGCGAGGCCAGCTTTACAATGAAGCACATTTTCACACATAGAACCTAGCTGTTGAATTGCGTCCCAATTGCAGCACATATGCTGCAAGCGCAACAGCATCCAACACCTAATTTCCAAGTGTCAAAAACCCACTCATTGCGAGGCCGGCTTTACAATGACAGAATGACTAGATGACATTGCGAGGCCGGCTTCACAATGCCGGCATGACTAGATGACATTGCGAGGCCGGCTTTACAATGCAAGCATGGCTTGATGACATTGCGAGGCCGGCTTCACAATGCCGGCATGACTAGATGACATTGCGGGGCCGGCTTTACAATGTCCGCCCACACATGGTTGAGGATCATCGCTTGATGATCCTGGCTATTACCCCCTTACCTAACCCTAACCCCTAACCCTAACCCCTAACCCTAACCCTAACCCTAACCCCCCTAACCCTTTACAATGCAAGCATGGCTTGATGACATTGCGAGGCCGGCTTCACAATGCTGGCATGACTAGATGACATTGCGGGGCCGGCTTTACAATGTCCGCCCACACATGGTTGAGGATCATCGCTTGATGATCCTGGCTATTACCCCCTTACCTAACCCTAACCCCTAACCCTAACCCTAACCCTAACCCCCTAACCCAGGAAAAAGGGCCCACCTCCGGGCACCTTGACCTCCGGTCGAGCCTGGGCACCCACACTTAAGCCCCCCCCCCTGTGGCCATACAAAACCGCGGGCCCAAATTGCCCGTGCCCCTGGTATCCCGTTTCAATCATTGCCAAGCCGGCTTTACAATGAAGCACATTTTCACACATAGAACCTAGCTGTTGAATTCCGTCCCAATTGCAGCACGTATGCTGCAAGCGCAACAGCTTCCAACAGCTAATTTCCAAGTGTCAAAAACCCACTCATTGCGAGGCCGGCTTTACAATGCCAGAATGACTAGATGACATTACGAGGCCGGCTTTACAATGCAAGCATGGTTGATGACATTGCGAGGCCGGCTTCACAATGCCGGCATGACTAGATGACATTGCGAGGCCGGCTTTACAATGTCCGGCATGACTAGATGACATTGCGAGGCCGGCTTTACAATGTCCGCCCACACATGGTTGAGGATCATCGCTTGATGATCCTGGCTATTACCCCCTTACCTAGTTCCATAACCAGCCTTGGTTGAAATACAATTACCAAGTGTGAGAAACCCACTCATTGCGAGGCCGGCCTTACAATGCCAGAATGACTAGATGACATTGCGAGGCCGGCTTTACAATGCAAGCATGGCTTGATGACATTGCGAGGCCGGCTTCACAATGCCGGCATGACTAGATGACATTACGCGGCCGGCTTTACAATGAAGCACATTTTCACACATAGAACCTAGCTGTTGAATTCCGTCCCAATTGCAGCACATGTGCTGCAAGCGCAACAGCATCCAACAGCTAATTTCCAAGTGTCAAAAACCCACTCATTGCGAGGCCGGCTTTACAATGCCAGAATGACTAGATGACATTACGAGGCCGGCTTTACAATGCAAGCATGGCTTGATGACATTGCGAGGCCGGCTTCGCAATGCCGGCATGGCTAGATGACATGCAGAAAGTAATATTATCACTGCATACATTGAGATATTTTCTTATTTCTATCTGTTTCTATATGGCTTCATCAGCCACAAATTAATCACAGTTAATATTACAGTTCATATGTAAGATTTAACATGTTTCTACATCATTGATGGAGTCTGATTTGTGACTGTACTGTCTTTCCAACCGAGTGGTGTAAAGGTATTAAGCAGTTTTCTCTTCATGGGCAATTACCTGTTGTTAAGGACCACTGTTCTTTTGACCTAAACCTATCAATGTTCTTTCTGACCTAACCTTAACCTATGATCTATTGATCTAATTTGGATTTAAGGCCTTTTGGCCTAAACCTAATGTATACCTAAATCTAATCATGGTCTTTTTGACCTAACCTTAACCTATGATCTATCGATCTCATTTAGACTTAAGGCCGTTTTGCCTGAACCTAATGTGTAGTCTATGCCTTACCAGGTAATCCTAGCCCCAAACCTAACCATTTGATGTGTACCTATGCAAAGCTGGCTTTACAATGCTAGAATGGCTTGACGACATTGCGAGGCCGGCTTCACAATGCCGGCATGACTAGATGACATTGCGAGGCCGGCTTTACAATGTCCGTCCACCCACGGCTTAGGATCATCGCTTGATGATCCTGGCTATTACCCCCTTACCTAGTTCCATAACCAGCCTTGGTTGAAATACAATTACCAAGTGTGAAAAACCCACACATTGCGAGGCCGGCTTCACAATGCCGGCATGACTAGATGACATTGCGAGGCCGGCTTTACAATGCAAGCATGGCTTGATGACATTGCGAGGCCGGCTTCACAATGCCGGCATGACTAGATGACATTGCGAGGCCGGCTTTACAATGAAGCACATTTTCACACATAGAACCTAGCTGTTGAATTCCGTCCCAATTGCAGCACATATGCTGCAAGCGCAACAGCATCCAACACCTAATTTCCAAGTGTCAAAAACCCACTCATTGCGAGGCCGGCTTTACAATGGCAGAATGACTAGACGACATTGCGAGGCCGGCTTCACAATCCCGGCATGACTAGATGACATTGCGAGGCCGGCTTTACAATGCAAGCATGGCTTGATGACATTGCGAGGCCGGCTTCACAATGCCGGCATGACTAGATGACATTGCGAGGCCGGCTTTACAATGAAGCACATTTTCACACATAGAACCTAGCTGTTGAATTCCGTCCCCAATTGCAGCACATATGCTGCAAGCGCAACAGCATCCAACACCTAATTACCAAGTGTCAAAAACCCACTCATTGCGAGGCCGGCTTTACAATGACAGAATGACTAGATGACATTGCGAGGCCGGCTTCACAATGCCGGCATGACTAGATGACATTGCAAGGCCGGCTTTACAATGCCGGCATGACTAGATGACATTGCGAGGCCGGCTTTACAATGCAAGCATGGCTTGATGACATTACGAGGCCGGCTTCACAATGCCGGCATGACTAGATGACATTGCGAGGCCAGCTTTACAATGAAGCACATTTTCACACATAGAACCTAGATGTTGAATTCCGTCCCAATTGCAGCACATATGCTGCAAGCGCAACAGCATCCAACACCTAATTTCCAAGTGTCAAAAACCCACTCATTGCGAGGCCGGCTTTACAATGACAGAATGACTAGACGACATTGCGAGGCCGGCTTCACAATCCCGGCATGACTAGATGACATTGCGAGGCCGGCTTTACAATGCAAGCATGGCTTGATGACATTGCGAGGCCGGCTTCACAATGCCGGCATGACTAGATGACATTGCGAGGCCAGCTTTACAATGAAGCACATTTTCACACATAGAACCTAGCTGTTGAATTCCGTCCCAATTGCAGCACATATGCTGCAAGCGCAGCAGCATCCAACACCTAATTACCAAGTGTCAAAAACCCACTCATTGCGAGGCCGGCTTTACAATGACAGAATGAATAGATGACATTGCGAGGCCGGCTTCACAATGCCGGCATGACTAGATGACATTGCGAGGCCGGCTTCACAATGCCGGCATGACTAGATCACATTGCGAGGCCGGCTTTACAATGCAAGCATGGCTTGATGACATTGCGAGGCCGGCTTCACAATGCCGGCATGACTAGATGACATTGCGAGGCCAGCTTTACAATGAAGCACATTTTCACACATAGAACCTAGCTGTTGAATTCCGTCCCAATTGCAGCACATATGCTGCAAGCGCAACAGCATCCAACACCTAATTTCCAAGTGTCAATAACCCACTCATTGCGAGGCCGGCTTTACAATGACAGAATGACTAGATGACATTGCGAGGCCGGCTTCACAATGCCGGCATGACTAGATGACATTGCGAGGCCGGCTTTACAATGCAAGCATGGCTTGATGACATTGCGAGGCCGGCTTCACAATGCCGGCATGACTAGATGACATTGCGGGGCCGGCTTTACAATGTCCGCCCACACATGGTTGAGGATCATCGCTTGATGATCCTGGCTATTACCCCCTTACCTAGCCCTGGCCTGGCCTGGCTAGCTAACTGAACCCTAGCTAACCCTAACGAACCCTACTGTTCATCACAAAAATATTGTTTATTTAATTAGATGCTTGCAATGCACAAAGCAATATGTTGGCGAATCAGGAAACACTATGCTGACTAGATTCACCCAACATAGATATAATATAAATAACCAGAAAAATTTACATATCCCTCTAGTACAACATTTTGTTGACCATGGGTGGTGTAGCCTTAGGGCCACCATCCTTGAGTCCAACCCAACCTGGTCAGTGAAGCAGCGGAGGAGAGTCGAAAGGTCCTGGATCACTAGATTGGGCACACATTTACCCAGTGGTCTGAATGAGAGATAGGAGAGTTGGGAATTAGTGTAGGTCCATGGTTTGTGCATTTAATTCTGCTGCCTTCGGCAGCAGAATTCCTTTCTTTCATCCCTAACCCCCTAACCCTAACCCTAACCCTAACCCTAACCCAGTGGTCTGAATGAGAGATAGGAGAGTTGGGAATTAGTTTAGGTCCATGGTTTGTGCATGTCCTTTCTTTCATTCCTAACCCGCCCGTACCTGGACTGAAGCTTTCCCTTCTTCCCCTCCTCTCAGACGGATCTTCACTTTTGTTATCCATCTATAATAGGACACACAGAACACATATTATATAATATATATTAAAAAGAATGATTTAATGGTGGTAATTCCACATATAGTTGATTTCAGAATATATATAAAGTTGTTGTTGTTGTTGTTGTTGTTATTGTTATGTATGATACATTTGCATCTATGTGTTTCATGGATGTTTTTTTCATGTGATGGTTATTTTATTCCTCACACTTTTGTTTCAAGTCTTTGGGAAGAGCAGAGTAAAACACAACATCCTGATTTCTCACCTAAACATAACCAATTTTCTTTATTGGCACATAACAGGTCTTTTGACCTAAACATAACCATTCGATTGTGGGGCCATATTTGAAGGCTTCTTGCCTAACCATAACCATTCGATTGTGGGGCCATATTTGAAGGCTTCTTGCCTGACCATAACCATTTGATTCTGGAGGCATATAAATAATGATTTCTTTTTTTAAAAAAAATTCAGGATATAAGCCCTAACCCTATAATTTTATACTTACCTTAACCTATTTGGAAATCTATTAACACCTACCTTGCCTGACCCCAACCCAGGAATCCCTTGCACCTGTTTTTATTTAGATTTTTTAAAAAAGAGAAATGTTAATATAATTTACTTATGAAGTGATCACTCACCTGAAAAAATCTAAATGTTTTTTAACACTTTTTTTGAAATAATTCGTTATAATTTAATTATTTTCAGAAGACTGGTGAGTTAATTTTAATTTAAGATGTGTTTTAAGTTCTTTTTGAACAGAATTTCACATTTTTCTTTAATTTTTAATCAGGCGCAGGACAGGCCTTTTCTTCCCCACACACACACACACACACTATGTTATCCGTTCCAACGATATCATTGGCCCTGAGAGTCACATGCACGCCACTGGACACAGGATGTGTTGATCTGCTCTTCTCCCCGCACTTTTTCATTCATTCTGTCGGACTGTTGACTGAACTGTGTGAGAGATACATCTACAGAGAAATTGTAAGTCATTTTAAGCTTGAAAAAGGCATTGTTTTATGCCGAAACGCGTCGCTTACTTTTAATAAAGTTTCTCATTTATTTTACACCATCACGTCTCTCTATTTTTTGGAGATAGTTTTTAGTTAGTTTTTAGTTTTTCCAGTTTGTTTTCCAACGGCCCTCGGCTGGACTTGGAGATGGCGGGCCAACGCTGGGACCAGGACGGCTGGCAGGAAGTAAGTTATAAACGGGGCAGAAAGAGAAATAGAACACAGAATCCCCGGAGCAGACAGCCTTCTTTTTATCCCCGCCGTCAGCAACCCTATGGCCGCCCCTCCTATGCCGACACAGCCCGCGGAAATCAGCGCAGCGACTCCCGCCAGTTTCAACGGTACAACAGGAGCTCAAACTACAGAGGCTATGGAGGTAAAAACCAAGCCGAATATCAGCACTACAACAACAACAATACCTACCAGAGAAGGGACAGGGACAACAGCCGTCCACAGAACCGCCGACCACCGAGTGGCGGAGCTCCGCGCCGAGGAGCCCCCCAGCGGGGCGGGCAGCGGCCTCAACAACAGCAACTGTGGCGGCAACAAGGACAACAATCCCGGAGTTGGAAGGAGGGGAACCAACGGAGAGGAAGGTTTGTTCAGTCCCATGAAAATAAGCAGCAGAGAAAAAATGAGGATGACTCAGATTTCACAACCAGAACTAGGGTTATACACAGGATTATTAAAGCTGCGCATCACTTAAACAATGTCACTGGTCCTGATGCACCACCAGCTATTGCTAGGATGACACGAAACCTCATTAGCTCCATTAAACCTGCAGATCCAAACCCTAGAACAAGCCACATAATTGAGGGCAATGCCAGAAATTGGGAATACACGACCCTTTTGAGCCTTGAGAATCATTACAAGCAGAGTATAGAAGATAATTTCCAGATCCTGCAGCTATTGAATACTGGAAACTGGGGAAAGAACTTTGAGATTGCAACTGCCTGGTCCCGCAGCCACTTTGGCAAGAAACTGTCACAAAACATTTTAGATGCAGTATATGACAGGATAGTAAGGGCCACACAGAACAATTCTCAGGATGCTCCACAGGGAGCAACACAGACTCAGGCCTTACCTACAACAGAGACTGCTGCTCACTCTGTGACCCCACAGGAGAGGAGTGAGGCGACATCTCTGCAGCCCCCTCCTCCTCCCCCTCCTCCTCCTCCTCCCCCCTCCTCCTCCTCCTCCTCCTCCATCTGTCGCAGCTCCACGTGCCCGACCTGGAAGAAGAAGATTTTTGAGCTCTGCAATGACAGAGTTTTTGGAGCAGGCCTTCCCCAACACTCCACCCCAACCACAACCTGGAGTCCCACACAGGATCACACTGTGGGAAACACTCAGAGCTAACCCAGCACAGACGACAGCAGATGTCCACACGGCCCCCCAGGTAATAGTGCAAAATACTCCTACTCCAACCACTAGAGAGGTGACACAGGAACAACCTTCTGAGGGGACACAGGAACAGCAGCAGATCCCAGAGGATACGGAGCTGATCTCTCTATATGCAGACCCTCTCCCAGCTGTTCCCCCTTCCTCCCCCCCCCCCTCTCCTCTTCCCCTCTCCTCCTCCCCCCCCTCCTTCTCTCCCTCCTTCTGTTCTAGACCTCTCTTTTTTCTCTCTCTTCCCCTGTTCCCTCCTCTTTCTCCCCCACCTCTCCTCCCCTTTCCCCCAGCTCACCTCAGTCCCTCTCGCCGGTGTTTGCAGTCTTGGAGACACCACAGCAGCAGAGGCCTCCACGCAGACTTCCAATCCTGCAAAAACCAAAAAATACAGAGGGAGCCACATCGTCTACCCCTGCATATAACACTAGGATAAGACTGGGCCCCTTACCTAAATCTCAGGTACAGAGCACACTCTCTTTTGCACCTCCCACAACATCAAATCCACCGGCCTCAACAACTCCCCAGAACAGGCCTTTCAGACATGAACAGACCAACCAAAAGGGATCTGTTTGGTCACTGGAGGCCAAGAAGAGATGGCTCATTATAGGTGACTCTAACCTCTCCAAAATGCCATCCTTTCCCCAAGACCACATCCAGGTTGACAGCTTTCCAGGGGCTAATTTTGCACATGCTGAGGCCCTGTTGGCCAAAAACACCAGTCTCCACGACGGTTAAAATGACAATTCTCTCCTTTGGCATCAACAGCAGGTCTCAAAACCCTCTCACTGTCACCATCCCACAGCTGAATAAAGCTGTCAAAATGGCTAAAATAGCCTTCCCGAGTCACATATCTTTGTGCCCGAAATTAACTTTTCCAGATCACTCCCGAGCAATGAGCAGGCCAACCTGGGGACTCTGAATGACTACATTCAGGCCAGCCACTGCTCCATCCCACAACTCACCAGAAGCAGCTTTTCCCTGGAGAAGGACCTCATCCACTGGTCCAAGCAGACTGGTGAAAACATGCTGCAACACTGGATCGAGCATTTAAACAAGGAATCCCTGTGAGTAATGTGAATGAAACAGGGTATAAAACTGTGATTAACCTGTGTGAATCCTTCCAGCTGACAGCAGCACAGACTTTATTGTTAAACAAAGGGTTAACCTTCATTCCTTCCCTTCACAGGCCTGGTCATAAGTGTCTTAAAGATCAAACCAGAATGGATTTACAAAATTACCACAGAAAATTGAAACTATCTGTCTACTATGATAACAAACCTGATTCTGTACATTTACCTTTCATCCCCAAATCCACTTGGGTTCCCTCTGCTGCACAGCTCCCACCTGAAGTTACAAAATTAACACAATCAGATATTGAATATTTTCAAAAAGCACCACAAAATAGGGTGGAATAAACCAAACCTAAATAAATTTGAAACCGAGGCACTCCATCAATTGAGTGAAAATAATGAGATTGTCATCAAACCTGCAGACAAAGGGAGCTCTGTGGTACTCATGGACAGAAAGGATTATCTGTGGGAGGGATACAGACAATTAAATGACAAGAATTATTATACCAAATTAAATAAACCCATATACAAAGATACCATACCTCTAGTTAACAAGATTCTGTTATCATTATATAATAAGAAATTTATCAATCACAAACAAAAAACTTACCTCCAGGGAAATAAGGAACCCAGAATGCGTCGATTTTTATCTTCTTCCCAAAATTCATAAGAGAAAAGGAGACTTGGAGCCTGCCATTCTGCATCCCTCCGGGACGTCCCATTGTCTCAGACTGTGAGAGCGAGACATACTTCACAGCAGAATTCATAGATTATTATTTAAATCCCCTTTCGACACTACACCCAAGTTATATAAAAGACACCTATGATTTTGTGGAGAAAATTAGAAGCATTATAGTGCCACCATCAGCCTTTCTTTTCTCCCTTGATGTTGACAGCCTGTACACCAACATTCAGTCCTCAGAAGGCCTGTTAGCAGTCAAAGAACACGTTTTCTGAAATACCCAAACAGCAAAAGGCCTGATAAGGAAATCCTCCAATTACTCGAAATAAATCTTACCAAAAATGATTTTGAGTTTGATGGCCAGTTTTTCCTGCAAATTAGAGGCACAGCGATGGGTAAAAAAATTCGCACCCTCGTATGCTAACCTGTTCATGGCAGCCTGGGAGGAAAGCGCTTTGGAATCCTGCCAGAAAAAAACCGCTACATTACTTTCGTTATTTGGATGATATTTGGGGCATTTGGGATCATTCCAAAGAAGAATTTGAACAATTTATTATTACCTTGAACAATCACAGGCAGTCCATCAAATTAAAATCGACCATTAATCAGGAATCCATAGATTTCCTAGACACGACGACCTTCAAAGGTGCCGACTTCTCCGCCACACGCAAACTTGATGTCAGAGTTTTTTTCAAAGAGACGGACACGCATGCGCTGCTCTTCAGATCCAGCCATCACCCAAAACACACATTTGCGGGGTTGGTTAAATCTCAATTATTGAGATTCAAAAGAATTTGCACCAGAGCAGAGGATTTTAGAGCAGCTGTCAAAGTCCTATTTTCCTCACTACTCACCAGAGGCTACTCCTACACCATGTTGCGTCAGGCGTTGAGAACGTTCACCCGTGTCAAACCAATTTGTCTCGATCCAATTTTGCCAATCATTATAACTTATTCTTCAGAAAATGTCAAACTCGCACAACAATTAAAAAGGAACTTTATTTCTGCTGGAGGTAACAGAGTTTTCCTAAAGGATCATAGGCTGATTGCGGCCTTTAGAAAAAAACCACAACCTTAGAGACATTCTGGTCAAAGCCAAACTCAGACCCTTACAGGCACACAGAACCAGGTCACAAGGGGATTTCTTTAGACATTATAGAATGGTGCAAAACCAGAACACCAAAGAAGTTTTTGAAACACAAAGGAACACTACTGTTCATCACAAAAATATTGTTTATTTAATTAGATGCTTGCAATGCACAAAGCAATATGTTGGCGAATCAGGAAACACGATGCTGACTAGATTCACCCAACATCGTTATAATATAAATAACCAGAAAAATTTACATATCCCCCTAGTACAGCATTTTATTGACCATGGGTGGTGTAGCCTCAGGGCCACCATCCTTGAGTCCAACCCAACCTGGTCAGTGAAGCAGCGGAGGAGAGTCGAAAGGTCCTGGATCACTAGATTGGGCACACATTTACCCAGTGGTCTGAATGAGAGATAGGAGAGTTGGGAATTAGTGTAGGTCCATGGTTTGTGCATTTAATTCTGCTGCCTTCGGCAGCAGAATTCCTTTCTTTCATTCCTAACCCTTACAGGCACACAGAACCAGGTCACAAGGGGATTTCTTTAGACATTATAGAATGGTGCAAAACCAGAACACCAAAGAAGTTTTTGAAACACAAAGGAACACTACTGTTCATCACAAAAATATTGTTTATTTAATTAGATGCTTGCAATGCACAAAGCAATATGTTGGCGAATCAGGAAACACTATGCTGACTAGATTCACCCAACATCGGTATAATATAAATAACCAGAAAAATTTACATATCCCCCTAGTACAGCATTTTATTGACCATGGGTGGTGTAGCCTCAGGGCCACCATCCTTGAGTCCAACCCAACCTGGTCAGTGAAGCAGCGGAGGAGAGTCGAAAGGTCCTGGATCACTAGATTGGGCACACATTTACCCAGTGGTCTGAATGAGAGATAGGAGAGTTGGGAATTAGTGTAAGTCCATGGCTTGTGCATTTAATTCTGCTGCCTTCGGCAGCAGAATTCCTTTCTTTCAATCCTAACCCGCCCGTACCTGGACTGAAGCTTTCCCTTCTTCCCCTCCTCTCAGACGGATCTTCACTTTTGTTATCCATCTATAATAGGACACAGAACACATATTATATAATGTAATATATATTAAAAAGAATGATTTAATGGTGGTAATTCCACATGTAGTTGATTTCAGAATATATATAAAGTTGTTGTTGTTGTTGTTGTTGTTATTGTTATGTATGATACATTTGCATCTATGTGTTTCATGGATGTTTTTTTCATGTGATGGTTATTTTATTCCTCACACTTTTGTTTCAAGTCTTTGAGAAGAGCAGAGTAGAACACAACATCCTGATTTCTCACCTAAACATAACCAATTTTCTTTACTGGCACATAACAGGTCTTTTGACCTAAACATAACCATTCGATTTTGGGGCCATATTTGAAGGCTTCTTGCCTAACCATAACCATTCGAATGTGGGGCCATATTTGAAGGCTTCTTGCCTGACCATAACCATTTGATTTTGGAGGCACATAAATAATTAATTTATATTTTTTTAAAATTCAGGATATAAGCCCTAACCCTATAATTTTATACTTACCTTAACCTATTTGGAAATCTATTAACACCTACCTTGCCTGACCCCAACCCAGGAATCCCTTGCACCTGTCTTTAATTTAGATTTTTTAAGGGAAATGTTAATATAATTTACTTATGAAGTTATCACTCACCTGAAAAAATCTAAATGTTTTTTAACACTTTTTTTGAAATACTTCGTTATAATTTAATCATTTTCAGAAGACTGGTGAGTTAATTTTAATTTAAGATGTGTTTTAAGTTCTTTTTGAACAGAATTTCACATTTTTCTTTAATTTTTAATCAGGCGCAGGACAGGCCTTTTCTTCCCCTCACACACACACACACTAGGTTATTCGTTCCAACGATATCATTGGCCCTGAGAGTCACATGCACGCCACTGGACACAGGATGTGTTGATCTGCTCTTCTCCCCGCACTTTTTCATTCATTCTGTCGGACTGTTGACTGAACTGTGTGAGAGATACATCTACAGAGAAATTGTAAGTCATTTTTAGCTTGAAAAAGGCATTGTTTTATGCCGAAACGCGTCGCTTACTTTTAATAAAGTTTCTCATTTATTTTACACCATCACGTCTCTCTATTTTTTGGAGATAGTTTTTAGTTAGTTTTTAGTTTTTCCAGTTTGTTTTCCAACGGCCCTCGGCTGGACTTGGAGATGGCGGGCCAACGCTGGGACCAGGACGGCTGGCAAGAAGTAAGTTATAAACGGGGCAGAAAGAGAAATAGAGCACAGAATCCCCGGAGCAGACAGCCTTCTTTTTATCCCCGCCGTCAGCAACCCTATGGCCGCCCCTCCTATGCCGACGCAGCCCGCGGAAATCAGCGCAGCGACTCCCGCCAGTTTCAACGGTACAACAGGAGCTCAAACTACAGAGGCTATGGAGGTAAAAACCAAGCCGAATATCAGCACAACAACAACAATACCTACCAGAGAAGGGACAGGGACAACAGCCGTCCACAGAACCGCCGACCACCGAGTGGCGGAGCTCCGCGCCGAGGAGCCCCCCAGCGGGGCGGGCAGCGGCCTCAACAACAGCAACTGTGGCGGCAACAAGGACAACAATCCCGGAGTTGGAAGGAGGGGAACCAACGGAGAGGAAGGTTTGTTCAGTCCCATGAAAATAAGCAGCAGAGAAAGAATGAGGATGACTCAGATTTCACAACCAGAACTAGGGTTATACACAGGATTATTAAAGCTGCGCATCACTTAAACAATGTCACTGGTCCTGATGCACCACCAGCTATTGCTAGGATGACACGAAACCTCATTAGCTCCATTAAACCTGCAGATCCAAACCCTAGAACAAGCCACATAATTGAGGGCAATGCCAGAAATTGGGAATACACGACCCTTTTGAGCCTTGAGAATCATTACAAGCAGAGTATAGAAGATCATTTCCAGATCCTGCAGCTATTGAATACTGGAAACTGGGGAAAGAACTTTGAGATTGCAACTGCCTGGTCCCGCAGCCACTTTGGCAAGAAACTGTCACAAAACATTTTAGATGCAGTATATGACAGGATAGTAAGGGCCACACAGAACAATTCTCAGGATGCTCCACAGGGAGCAACACAGACTCAGGCCTTACCTACAACAGAGACTGCTGCTCACTCTGTGACCCCACAGGAGAGGAGTGAGGCGACATCTCTGCAGCCCCCTCCTCCTCCCCCTCCTCCTCCTCCTCCTCCTCCTCCTCCTCCTCCTCCTCCATCTGTCCCAGCTCCACGTGCCTGACCTGGAAGAAGAAGATATTTGAGCTCTGCAATGACAGAATTTTTGGAGCAGGCCTTCCCCAACACTCCACCCCAACCACAACCTGGAGTCCCACACAGGATCACACTGTGGGAAACACTCAGAGCTAACCCAGCACAGATGACAGCAGATGTCCACACGGCCCCCCAGGTAATAGTGCAAAATACTCCTACTCCAACTACTAGAGAGGTGACACAGGAACAGCCTTCTGAGGAGACACAGGAACAGCAGCAGATCCCAGAGGATACAGAGCTGATCTCTCTCCATGCAGACCCTCTCCCAGCTGTTCCCCCTTCCTCCCACCCCCCCTCTCCTCTTCCCCTCTCCTCCTCCCCCCCTCCTTCTCTCCCTCCTTCTGTTCTAGACCTCTCTTTTTCTCTCTCTTCCCCTGTTCCCTCCTCTTTCTCCCCCACCTCTCCTCCCCTTTCCCCCCAGCTCACCTCAGTCCCTCTCGCCGGTGTTTGCAGTCTTGGAGACACCACAGCAGCAGAGGCCTCCACGCAGACTTCCAATCCTGCAAAAACCAAAAAATACAGAGGGAGCCACATCGTCTACCCCTGCATATAACACTAGGATAAGACTGGGCCCCTTACCTAAATCTCAGGTACAGAGCACACTCTCTTTTGCACCTCCCACAACATCAAATCCACCGGCCTCAACAACTCCCCAGAACAGGCCTTTCAGACATGAACAGACCAACCAAAAGGGATCTGTTTGGTCACTGGAGGCCAAGAAGAGATGGCTCATTATAGGTGACTCTAACCTCTCCAAAATGCCATCCTTTCCCCAAGACCACATCCAGGTTGACAGCTTTCCAGGGGCTAATTTTGCACATGCTGAGGCCCTGTTGGCCAAAAACACCAGTCTCCACGACGGTTAAAATGACAATTCTCTCCTTTGGCATCAACAGCAGGTCTCAAAACCCTCTCACTGTCACCATCCCACAGCTGAATAAAGCTGTCAAAATGGCTAAAATAGCCTTCCCGAGTCACATATCTTTGTGCCCGAAATTAACTTTTCCAGATCACTCCCGAGCAATGAGCAGGCCAACCTGGGGACTCTGAATGACTACATTCAGGCCAGCCACTGCTCCATCCCACAACTCACCAGAAGCAGCTTTTCCCTTGGAGAAGGACCTCATCCACTGGTCCAAGCAGACTGGTGAAAACATGCTGCAACACTGGATCGAGCATTTAAACAAGGAATCCCTGTGAGTAATGTGAATGAAACAGGGTATAAAACTGTGATTAACCTGTGTGAATCCTTCCAGCTGACAGCAGCACAGACTTTATTGTTAAACAAAGGGTTAACCTTCATTCCTTCCCTTCACAGGCCTGGTCATAAGTGTCTTAAAGATCAAACCAGAATGGATTTACAAAATTACCACAGAAAATTGAAACTATCTGTCTACTATGATAACAAACCTGATTCTGTACATTTACCTTTCATCCCCAAATCCACTTGGGTTCCCTCTGCTGCACAGCTCCCACCTGAAGTTACAAAATTAACACAATCAGATATTGAATATTTTCAAAAGCACCACAAAATAGGGTGGAATAAACCAAACCTAAATAAATTTGAAACCGAGGCACTCCATCAATTGAGTGAAAATAATGAGATTGTCATCAAACCTGCAGACAAAGGGAGCTCTGTGGTACTGATGGACAGAAAGGATTATCTGTGGGAGGGATACAGACAATTAAATGACAAGAATTATTATACCAAATTAAATAAACCCATATACAAAGATACCATACCTCTAGTTAACAAGATTCTGTTATCATTATATAATAAGAAATTTATCAATCACAAACAAAAAACTTACCTCCAGGGAAATAAGGAACCCAGAATGCGTCGTTTTTATCTTCTTCCCAAAATTCATAAGAGAAAGGAGACTTGGAGCCTGCCATTCTGCATCCCTCCGGGACGTCCCATTGTCTCAGACTGTGAGAGCGAGACGTACTTCACAGCAGAATTCATAGATTATTATTTAAATCCCCTTTCGACACTACACCCAAGTTATATAAAAGACACTTATGATTTTGTGGAGAAAATTAGAAGCATTATAGTGCCACCATCAGCCTTTCTTTTCTCCCTTGATGTTGACAGCCTGTACACCAACATTCAGTCCTCAGAAGGCCTGTTAGCAGTCAAGAACACGTTTTTGAAATACCCAAACAGCAAAAGGCCTGATAAGGAAATCCTCCAATTACTCGAAATAAATCTTACCAAAAATGATTTTGAGTTTGATGGCCAGTTTTTCCTGCAAATTAGAGGCACAGCGATGGGTAAAAAAATTCGCACCCTCGTATGCTAACCTGTTCATGGCAGCCTGGGAGGAAAGCGCTTTGGAATCCTGCCAGAAAAAAACCGCTACATTACTTTCGTTATTTGGATGATATTTGGGGCATTTGGGATCATTCCAAAGAAGAATTTGAACAGTTTATCATTACCTTGAACAATCACAGGCAGTCCATCAAACTAAAATCGACCATTAGTCAGGAATCCATAGATTTCCTAGACACGACGACCTTCAAAGGTGCCGACTTCTCCGCCACACGCAAACTTGATGTCAGAGTTTTTTTCAAAGAGACGGACACGCATGCACTGCTCTTCAGATCCAGCCATCACCCAAAGCACACATTTGCGGGGTTGGTTAAATCTCAATTACTGAGATTCAAAAGAATTTGCACCAGAGCAGAGGATTTTAAAGCAGCTGTCAAAGTCCTATTTTCCTCACTACTCACCAGAGGCTACTCCTACACCATGTTGCGTCAGGCGTTGAGAACGTTCACCCGAGTCAAACCAATTTGTCTCGATCCTATTTTGCCAATCATCATAACTTATTCTTCAGAAAATGTCAAACTCGCACAACAATTAAAAAGAAACTTTATTTCTGCTGGAGGTAACGGAGTTTTCCTAAAGGATCACAGGCTGATTGCGGCCTTTAGAAAAAACCACAACCTTAGAGACATTCTGGTCAAAGCCAAACTCAGACCCTTACAGGCACACAGAACCAGGTCACAAGGGGATTTCTTTAGACATTATAGAATGGTGCAAAACCAGAACACCAAAGAAGTTTTTGAAACACAAAGGAACACTACTGTTCATCACAAAAATATTGTTTATTTAATTAGATGCTTGCAATGCACAAAGCAATATGTTGGCGAATCAGGAAACACTATGCTGACTAGATTCACCCAACATAGATATAACATAAATAACCAGAAAAATTTACATATCCCCCTAGTACAGCATTTCATTGACCATGGGTGGTGTAGCCTCCGGGCCACCATCCTTGAGTCCAACCCAACCTGGTCAGTGAAGCAGCGGAGGAGAGTCGAAAGGTCCTGGATCACTAGATTGGGCACACATTTACCCAGTGGTCTGAATGAGAGATAGGAGAGTTGGGAATTAGTATAAGTCCATGGTTTGTGCATTTAATTCTGCTGCCTTCGGCAGCAGAATTCCTTTCTTTCATTCCTAACCCCTAACCCTATCCCTCCTTTAGACAAAGGATTCACCGCTTTTTATTCATTGGGTACAGCGGTCTTTAGAGGGGGAAACTCTGAGTGACATGCGGCGGCCCGTGCACACCGTTAGTCTCCATTTCAACCACGTAGTCGTCGGACGCGTGGGGAGGCTTCTGGGATCCGAACACACCTAACCCTAACCCCCTAACCCTAACCCAACGGTTCTTTAGAAAAGGGAAACTCTGAGTGACATGCGGCGGCCCGTGCACACCTTTAGTCTCCATTTCAACCATGTAGTCGTTGGACGCGTGGGGAGGCTTCTGGGATCCGAACACACCTATCTCACCTGGGCCCTGACCTCTAGCTTCAACTCCCATACAAATTATCTTAACAACAAACACTTAGAGACCTGTGAGTGGGGGGGCTTCAATGAGGGGCTGAGATGCTTTGGGGATGCTGTTTCCATTTAGTGGGTTAGGGTTAGGACTAGGGCCTTCGGCTGCGAGGTTTTCTTTAATTTACCCTAACCCCCTAACCCGAACCCCCTAACCCTAACCTTTATGAAATGTGTTGGAGTTCCTATTGGCACTCTTACTGCTATTGGTACCCCTACCGATATCCAACTTCATCCCTTATCCTAACCCATTTAAATCAGACACTACAGAACAACACTGTTACATACAGTCTATTTAACTCAGACACTACAGAACAACACTGTTACATACAGACCATTTAACTCAGACATCACTACAGAACAACACATTACATTATTGATCAATACTTTATTAAATAACAATAATAAATTCAGTAATATAATAAATCTATTTTCATCCCTGTGTTGCTGTGGACCATCTGAAGAGGTTTTGTTTCAGTCACTGTGGCCGTATAGGTGCTAATGGCTATTCTGTAGTGACAAAAAAGTGCCACCAGATAGCAGCAGCTACATCTGAAGTTTAACAAATAATTGAATTTTACACATCTTCCTGCTGATGTTTCACAATAAATGTCTTGTTAGAAATATGGAGTATGCACACTGAGACCAACAGTGCTTTTATTTTGAAAAGGAAACAGGAAGTAGTGTGTTTATATTAACAAAGTTCTGCATAAACAACAATCTGACAGAAACAGGAGCAGATCACCCTGGAATTAAGCTTCATGATCACATACAATCTTTACATACTATACACTTTATATGTTTTTCGTTTAAAATATTTTTAATTTTGTTATTACTTAAGTCTCATAAGTCTCCTTGTCGAGTTTATATCTTCACTTCCATTCTTACACTAGCTGTCTAATTTCTTTATTCATTCTGTTTGCTTGCTAGTTATTTTACAGTAAAAAATAAAGTTTAATTTAAGAAGCTAGCTGAGCACACAGTCTCTCTGCACCAATGTTCTGTTAATATTTCATCTGATATACACAGTCTCTCTGCACCAATGTTCTGTTAATATTTCATCTGATATACACAGTCTCTCTGCACCAATGTTCTGTTAATATAACCTGAATCATTTCATCTGATATTATACACAGTCTCCCTGCACCAATGTTCTGTTAATATAACCTGAATCATTTCATCTGTTATTATACACAGTCTAACTGCACCAATGTTCTGTTAATATAACCTGAATCATTTCATCTGTTATTATACACAGTCTAACTGCACCAATGTTCTGTTAATATAACCTGAATCATTTCATCTGTTATTATACACAGTCTAACTGCACCAATGTTCTGTTAATATAACCTGAATCATTTCATCTGATGGATATTATACACAGTCTCCCTGCACCAATGCTCTGCTGAACAAATGAGTTCTATGAGAGGACTTTGCAATAGACCTTTTTCACAGACACAGACAGGCCAAGTCTGAACAACCATCATTGGCATTCTCACATGAGGCCAAATATTGGCCTCAGATGAGAGACGTAACAACTGCAAGAACCTTAACCAAGTCCAGTTGCCCTTGAGTTTAACCTTCCTTTAATCATAAATGTATACAATATAATAATAATTGTATACAATGTAGGCCGGTCAGCGGAGACTCTGGAAGGCTGGCCAGCAGAAAGTCTAGGAGGCCGGTCAGCAGAGAGTCTGGAACATAGATATATACACTAGATGTCGCCTGGCTGCTGCTGTTCATTGGAACGAATGCGTCAACAGAGCCACCATCTAGGAACAGGGGAGTCACTCCTCTTTAATGCATCAGCGTCAATGTAGGCAAAGGTCTAATGGAAATAAAATCACCATAAATCGTCAATCTCAAGCGATTTTCTAGTTTTTGTGGTTCGTTCCAAAGGTCAGACATGTATTTATGATCGAGTCCAGAGAAAATGTAAGCTTTAGATATTAATATAATCTACTTTGTTCAAAATGTAATGCCTAGTGCTTGTCAACCTAGGTTTATTAGCCTAGTCACATTCTTCCACTTCATACTGCTTCCACTTAAATAAACTTAAGATGAACTATCGAATACAAAACAAAGTCCAATTAATGTGTTAATACAAAGAATATTTATTATAATCGGTTCACAGATCTGAGTCCAAACGGAAACTTCACCCTTCTGAACTAAGAGTTTCTGCTTCAAAGTGAAGTTTAAAACAGACTGAAATGTCCATGTCCAGACTCTGGAAGGCCAGTCAGCAGAGAGTCTGGAAGCGCTGGACAGCACTGAATCTGGGGTGTGGAGAGGTTGGGGCCGTGGATGCCGCCGGGAACCACGCCAATCACGTCTCCGTCCACAGCCTCCGTGGTTCCCAGGGAAGATGACCAGGCAGGTCCCCACAAAGGAATGCCTGGTGGCTTTTTTAATCCATCATGGAAGTACAGTGTCATTATAGTGTCTTTGTAACATAAATAAATAGTTTTGAATCCAAAAATCAACTTGCTCGTATGTTTTGTTTGCTTCGCGACCTTTGGACCACTCGTCTTGCCTTAGCGCTAGCTGAATAGCTGAGAGCTTGCCCTTTCCAGAGACCTCTTCTGTGTCTTCTTAGCTCTTCCATGAGCTTAGAAATCCTGCCGTAAAGACAAGGATTTTTCGGAGCCTGTGCGGAGACTATGCACACATTTTCAGAGCGACAAATTCACGATTGAAGGGCTATTTTCTGTGTTTTGTACCAAACAGTGATCTATTTTTCGTTAGCCGGCATCCATCTTTGATTTGGTCATTTAGACTGACAGCTTTCTTGACCAATCACATGAAGTAATGTGCCCAAAGAGTTTGCTCAGCAAATAGAGAGCCCATAGAGGAGGGCCTTATATACTAGGGCTATGTGTGTATTAGGAGAATAAAGAGACCAGGCAGAGATGGCAGAGTGAAGCCTGCAGGCTGAAATGAGTATGATTTGGCTTACTGATGTCAAATAGCAGACAGATAATACATTGAAGATGACACAACTAACATTTTGGATAAAAGTGTATGGACTTTTATGGGGAAAAAAAACCTACATAGTTTTATATTTTTGTTAGTTACAGAGTTTATTTCTGTTTCCCCTGATTGCCAACACCTAGAAGAACAATTTTCAAAACCCAAAAGGAACTGTCATTATTGTTCTCTGTGTGATTTCAATACATTTCTGGGAGATTTAATTTCCGTTTACTCTTTGATTTAGTCTTTATAGTAATTTAACAATGTATACGTTAATGTGACATCCCTGCAGCATATCCTGATAGCCCAGGTTCTCCTGAAAGAAATGATGTCTATAACTTGATTGTGCATAACAGGGTTGAGGTTATACAAGCATTATTACACAAGGAGACCAGGTGAACAAAAGATGGAGAAAAAAAAGGGCTTAGACTTCAGGGGGTTAAGGAGCGAGCAGTGGCGGACCCAAAAATGCAGAGATGAGTTGAGGATTTAATAAAGAACACGGAAAACAACAAAGGGAGACCTGAGGATAGCAGGCAGGCAAAAAACATTGATAAAAGTAAAACTGGCAAAAGGAGTTCCAAAAAGCTGAGAAAAACAAAAGACCAAAAAATCTCACAGCAACAAAGTGTGTCGAAAAAACACACAATGATCTGATAACAGAAAAAGACAACACAGAGACTAAATACACAAGGTAACAAGGGTGAAACAAGGGACAGGTTGATGATAGTTGTGTTGACATCTTTGTAGCATCCATGTTTGTTGTTATGGTTACAATCAACATTCCGACTTTCCAACTTGAGATCATGTGACCACACCAAAGTTGGAAGAACAACTTCCAATCTCAGGAACTCAGATCAGGGAGTCAGTCCAGGTGAGCTGACAAGCTGAAGGAGAGGGCCAGGCTTCGTGTTCAGAGAACCTGTTATTGTTTCAAACTGTTGAACAGTTATTATTATTAATTTCTTCTTCTAAGGGTGATTCAGAGCTGCTGAGGACAAATACAGGTTCAACGTGTACATCTCTGAAAACACTTCAGGGTGAGGAGGATACCTACAGCAAATTCATTTCATGATGAGAGGTAACTGAAAGATCAACAGTCTATTCTAATAAGCCGTGGGAAACGAGGTGCTGCTGTGTTTCTTTACGCAGGTTTGACTGTCCAACTGCCAACAATTATTTTAAAAACTGTTTGTGCCATTCTGCCAGTGTCAGTAAAATCAACCTCCAGGTCATCCTGGTAGCAGCACATGGGAGCAGCTTAGGACAAATGAGTTCTATGAGAGGACTTTGCAATAGACCTTTTTCACAGACACAGACAGGCCAAGTCTGAACAACCATCATTGGCATTCTCACATGAGGACAAATGGCCAAATATTGGCCGTGGATGAGAGACGCAACAACTTCAAGAACCTTGACCAAGTCCAGTTGCCCTTGAGTTTAACCTTCCTTTGATACTTACAGTAAAAAAGCAGTAATCTTTTTACAGTTTTTTACGATTGCTATGACAATCTTTTTAAACAACTTTCCTAAACTCTTAGCACAGTTAGCACAACATTCATCTGTGTAGACTATACAATTAACACATTTTTTGTTGCTTTGACACAAAATGCATATAGTTAACACAAATTTAAAATGCTTGAACTTCTTTTACACACAAGCTCCACCAAGACCAAAACTATGGATCGATACTGCCAAATTTACAAATGCTTTCACTCTGTAAGTCAGAACAGATAACATGTTCTAAACCTAACTTATAGGCTAAAGTCAAAGTGAACAGCTGTAAATATATCCCCTGGATTTTGTTCCCCTGCTACTGAGAAACAGCTGATTGAAGTTATGCAAATAGATCAATCACAGCTGATTGATATCTAGGAAACACACTCAGGTGTTGAGGTTCTTTCAATCGCATTACCATATGGTAGTACATAACAGAGGACCTATTAGAACAATATAGATGAACACAAAGAAAGGAGGAAAATTCCTGCACGAGGGAGAGGAAGACGAGTACTAGGATAACTCTGTCTTCTGTTTTTCATAAACCGTACGTTCTGTGAAGCTACTCTGAGATGGGTCATTCATTTTTTGTATTGAATTTCTGCAGCAAATGAAACCAAATGCATACATTTACTAAACCCAACAACACAACAATGTAGAGAGGCTTCAGAGAACTGCACCGTAAAACCCAATCTATGGACAATACACTATACTACTGTCTAGTATTACTGTATAAGGGCAGACCTGACACACCAAGTAATGTAGCTCCTGTAAATCCATGTGATGTTAGTGTTCTGTGTATGTCTGTCTCTGTGTGTGTGTGTGTGTGTGTGTGTATTATTACTGTATAAGGGCAGACCTGACACACCAAGTAATGTAGTTCCTGTAAATCCATGTGATGTTAGTGTTCTGTGTGACATTGTGCAGTGATTGACTAAATGTTCCTGTTGGAAGAGAACATGTGAAGGGAATAATTATTAGATTTTGAGACATGTTTGCATTGTTTTGGTAGACATAGTGTGTTGTGTTAGTGTATTATTGTATTTAGAAAATCAGTGTTGGAGTTTAGTTTACAATGTGTGATTTTGAGCATAAAATTAACTGTTTTGCCAATTGTGTGTTGTAGGTGGTTGGTGTGTTAAGAATTTAGAAAAGCTGTTAAAAGAATTGAAAAAAATTGTCATAGCGATTGTATAAAACTGTAACCGATTTGTATTTTTGAGGTTCACATTTTGAAAAAACACTTGCTGCCCTGTTTCTATCCAATATTAGTAGCTTCACTCAGGGAAAGTGAGGTCAGGAAACTGCTGAACAAATAACATTTCTTCATTCTTGCCTCACAAGTTCAAAATCTCCTCAGGGAGAAGAGGATACCTGTATCGTCATATACTTTTAGGATTAGGGTTGGCAGTAAAATCAAATAACCCCTGAGCAACGAGGCAGGAGAGATGTTATGTCCACACTCACAGACACAAGGGCTTTTTTAGTTGATGAAAATCAAACCACTCATGTTTGGTCTCACCATTACGTCCATCCTTGTGTTGACTTAAGTTTTTTATGTTTTTGGCACTTGGTTTTTCTCACACTGTTTTTGTGTTTGATTAGTAAAATCACATGTATTCAGGGCATCGGCTCTGGATATTTAACTGAGGCAGAGATCACACTGACATCCAGACGGACGAGGAACAAGGAACGAGACTACTACACTACTTCACCTGAGGTGAGTCCCGTTTGGCTCTGTGTGTTTCAACAGATCAGAAAAGGATCTTTAGCGGTTTAACATTTTAGTTTAAAGATCTCAACACTTTAAGCTGCTCTCAGATCTTCATCAGGCATAAAAACAAAAAACACACTTTGAATTAACTAAAAGACTTCAGACGACTTGAGGGGGAAAAAACAGACAAACTGCTGAAAAACATGAAATAAAATCAATTTACCTTGAGGTTGTGAGCCTTGAGCTGCTATCCCCAAGACCCGACCCCGGATAAGATGATGATAGATATTTTACATGAATTTATGTCTTACATTTGAGGGAAATGCGCTAAATATTCAAAATGTATCGATATAATTTTAACATCCCGTGGCCTATAAAATTATTTTTACATCAGCGTGAATCCCTTAAATAAGAGATGCAGTGACATTGTTCCAGTTGTTGACCCTAATGCACTGTGTACAGTCATGACTCAGCAGAAACACAATGCCGGGGTCATGAGTCTGCTAAAATTCAGGCAGACTGTTTTTCTTTTGAAACTTTGAACAGAACAAATTTAGGACAAACACCGTAACATGAGGTCAGTTCTGTTTGTCTTCTGATCATGTGTGTGTGTGTGTGTGTGTGTGTGTGTGTGTCTTTGCAGAGGATAACAGTCCAGCTTTGTTCTTCTCGTCCCTCAGTTTTTGCCGTTTGTGGAGTCGCTTTGACAGAAAACCTGAAACATGAAGATGTATCTGCTGCTGCTGCTGTTGCTGCTGCCGCTCTGCTCAGGTAAAGAAACATTTCACTATTTAAACTGAAACACATTCAACTTTTTAAGGTTGAAGGATAGCTGTTACTTACACTGTCGACGCTGGGAACGTGTCCCCTTCTAAAGAGCAAAGTTGCTTAAAATGTTCTGGAAAAAAACACCAAAAACACAGACGTGTAGAAAATGTTTTGATATGCAGAAATAGGCGTTGAACGATTGTGAACAGACACATTTAAAGCAGTAACTTCCCCAAATTAAAGACACAAACAGGAAGAGTAACTCTTGCTTACACACACATCTGACTTAGCAGAGATCATATCACATGAGAAAAGTTGAGTAACTATTTTAAATTATCATCATAATCATGTTTTATATTTTAAATAGTCAACTTCTGCATGGATTCACCCTATGTTTAGCATAAAATATATTCCTAACATAATATTACAATAGGAAGTGACTGATAGTAAATTAAATGTTCAGTAATGTCCACTGGGGTACCTATATGTGTCGATCAGACTGATTTCTGATTCGACAGGTGACGTGTGTGAGTGTTTCTGTTTAGGAAACGATCTTGAGTTCATTTCACAGAGTCATTAATCAGTTATTCTCCGGTGTGAACCTGTGTGTTTGTGTTGCAGCAGAGCAGTCTTACATCGAGTGTTACGGTGAGGACTTCCTGCTGGTCAACAACCTGCTGATTCAGTGCAGCAGCAAAGTCCAACAAGCCTGCTACACCCGAGGTGAGTCCCACAGGCTCCGGCCAGCTAAGGTCTGGCTACACCACAGACGCATCGCCTACTTTCATATGATACCAAATATTTTCACTAGCTTTACAACTGGGCCCACTAAAAGACAGAAATACCCTCCGAGAGCGCAGACAGGTTTAAGCAGCGCTAAATAACATTTTAGACAGCCAATTCCATACAAATTAGAGGCACGGACACAGATACGCATTTACAAATACGAATTGCTCTGCGTACATTTGTGCATTTTGTTTCACAAGTTGCAAATTGATATAAGACTGTTTTAGCACCATACATGTCTGGTTGGGTAGTTTTTGGTTTAGAAGCTTTTATCTGCGAGTTATTTATTTATTTTTGGGAGGAGGTGCTTGTAACAGCACTCCAACAGAGGGTGGGGGGGGACCGGAGCAGCAGCCAATGGGAGGATCAGGAACATAAAGGGTTTCTGAACATTAAAGCAGCCAATGGGAGGATCAGGAACATAAAGGGTTTCTGATCATTACAGCAGCCAATGGGAGGATCAGGAACATAAAGGGATTCTGATCATTACAGCAGCCAATGGGAGGATCAGGAACATAAAGGGTTTCTAAACATTAAAGCAGCCAATGGGAGGATCAGGAACATAAAGGGTTTCTGAACATTACAGCAGCCAATGGGAGGATCAGGAACATAAAGGGTTTCTGGACATTACAGCAGCCAATGGGAGGATCAGGAACATAAAGGGATTCTGAACATTAAAACATGTTCTAGTAGAATGACAAATCATAAGTATGAACCTGAAATGTACAGTCAGGTCCATAAATGTTGGGACATCGACACAATTCTAATCTTTTTGGCTCTATACACCACCACAATGGAGTTGAAATGAAACGAACAAGATGTGCTTTAACTGCAGACTTTCAGCTTTAATTTGAGGGTATTTACATCCAAATCAGGTGAACGGTGTAGGAATTACAACAGTTTGTATATGTGCCTCCCACTTTTTAAGGGACCAAAAGTAATGGGACAATTGGTTGCTCAGCTGTTCCATGGCCAGGTGTGTGTTATTCCCTCATTATCCCATTTACAAGGAGCAGATAAAAGGTCCAGAGTTCATTTCAAGTGTGCTATTTACATTTGGAATCTGTTGCTGTCAATTCTCAATATGAGATCCAAAGAGCTGTCACTATCAGTGAAGCAAGCCATCATTAGGCTGAAAAATCTAAACAAACCCATCAGAGAGATAGCAAAAACATTAGGTGTGGCCAAATCAACTGTTTGGAACATTCTTAAAAAGAAAGAACGCACCGGTGAGCTCAGCAACACCAAAAGACCCGGAAGACCACGGAAAACAACTGTGGTGGATGACCGAAGAATACTTTCCCTGGTGAAGAAAACACCATCACAACAGTTGGCCAGATCAAGAACACTCTCCAGGAGGTAGGTGTATGTGTGTCAAAGTCAACAATCAAGAGAAGACTTCACCAGAGTGAATACATCTTGTAGTTTACATCTCAAAAACAGGAAGGCCGGATTAGAGTTTGCCAAACAACATCTAAAAAAGCCTTCACATTTCTGGAACAACATCCTATGGACAGATGAGACAAAGATCAACTTGTACCAGAGTGATGGGAAGAGAAGAGTATGGAGAAGGAAAGGAACTGCTCGTGATCCAAAGCATACCACCTCATCAGTGAAGTATGGTGGTGGTAGTGTCATGGCGTGGGCATGTATGGCTGCCAATGGAACTGCTTCTCTTGTATTTATTGATGATGTGACTGCTGACAAAAGCAGCAGGATGAATTCTGAAGTGTTTCGGGCAATATTATCTGCTCATATTCAGCCAAATGCTTCAGAACTCATTGGACGGCGCTTCACAGTGCAGATGGACAATGACCCGAAGCATACTGCGAAAGCAACCAAAGAGTTTTTTAAGGGAAAGAAGTGGAATGTTATGCAATGGCCAAGTCAATCACCTGACCTGAATCCGATTGAGCATGCATTTCACTTGCTGAAGACAAAACTGAAGGGAAAATGCCCCAAGAACAAGCAGGAACTGAAGACAGTTGCAGTAGAGGCCTGGCAGAGCATCACCAGGGATGAAACCCAGCGTCTGGTGATGTCTATGCCTTCCAGACTTCAGGCTGGAATTGAATGCAAAGGATTTGCAACCAAGTATTAAAAAGTGAAAGTTTGATTTATGATTGTTAATCTGTCCCATTACTTTTGGTTCCTTAAAAAGTGGGAGGCACATATACAAACTGTTGTAATTCCTACACCGTTCACCTGATTTGGATGTAAATACCCTCAAATTAAAGCTGAAAGTCTGCAGTTAAAGCACATCTTGTTCGTTTCATTTCAACTCCATTGTGGTGGTGTATAGAGCCAAAAAGATTAGAATTGTGTCGATGTCCCAATATTTATGGACCTGACTGTATATAACAGGTCACCTTTAACTACAGCTGCACTTGTTTGGGTTTAAGAAGGTCTTCGTGTGGAATTTAAATTAAGATTTGAAAGATTAATATCAAGTTTGACAGTTTCATATTTCTTTTATGCTTCTGAAAGTCTTTAAGGTTTGTATATATTATATATTTTGTCTATTTTGTTTACTGTACTATGGACCTTCCATTGTGTCCTGAATAAAGTCCTAATCATTATTATTTAAGTACATCAGGACGATGAATACATACAGTATTTATGTGTGACAACACAATACGGTTTAAAAATAAAAAACAATCTTGTGGTGCGTGTGATGATGCGTTTCCTGTTTCTGTTTCAGATAACGGAGAGAAAGGCTGCACTCAGCTTGAGAGCTGCTCCAAACCCGGCTGGACCTGCTGCTATAGCGACCGCTGCAACGCCTGAGCCAATTACAGCCCTGCAAACACGAAGGGACATTTCCCAGAATGCAGTGCGGGTTCGGCACTTTGAGTTTCTGTAATAAACTCTGTGACTTCCTGAGTTTGTGAATAAAGTTCAGGTATCATTTGAAAGCTTTTTATTGGTTTTCATTTCGCACAATATACAAGAAAGTATAATCATAAGCCAAACATCAGTCTCCTTTCTCATCAAAGTTATAGTAAATCAACTTCAGTGAAGATGAAGTACAAAAGTAAAGTTAGATTAATCTTAATCTCTGAATAATAAAATACAACATGACCTCCGTGTTTAAGCCTTTTGGTTGAAACTAGTCTGAAGGTTTGAGATGTTTGTAGTTCACAAATAATGAAACAAACTGATGTCCCGACAATCAGTTCATCTACTGATGACATTAAAATAGATTCATTTACTGAGGATCGCAGCTGATTTCCTGAATCGATTTGATTGGATCAGAGATATTTCAGTTCCAACAACAGTTTATCTTTGATATGAACGAGATTCTCAGAGAACTAACGCTGTAAATTACACCAGGAAACTAACCTGCTGCATTATTAAACATGTTAACGTTATGGTCCATTATTAAACATATTAAGGTAGTGGTCCATTATTAAACATATTAAGGGATCTTACCATATCGGATCTTTCAAAGGATAATTATCTTTTAAACTGCTGTAAACTGCTCCAGTTACATGCTGTGAGGTTAATGAGTGGTCCTCTATCGAAACAAACGTTAACAAAAGCCCCCAAAAAAGTGTAAATGAAGATGGTTATAATAACATTGCACTTCATGTGTCTCCTGGTAGTTTGATTCTTGCAGTTCAGAGTTTAAACCCTTACGTTAAAGTCACTTTGTGTGTTCCAATGCACAGCAGTAACCAGGGGTTAGGGTTAGACTTCCTTTGACACACTGAGCTTCTCTCTAATCTCTATGCCCTGTTACACCCTGCAACACCCTGCAGTGCCCTGCTACACCCTGCAGTGCCCTGCTATGCCCTGTTACACCCTGTAATGCCCTGTTACACCCTGTAACGCCCTGCAGTGCCCTGTTACATCCTGCAACGCCCTGCTATGCCCTGTTACACCCTGTAATGCCCTGCTATGCCCTGTTACACCCTGTAACGCCCTGCAGTGCCCTGCTACACCCTGTTACACCCTGTAACGCCCTGCAGTGCCCTGTTACATCCTGCAACGCCCTGCTATGCCCTGTTACACCCTGTAATGCCCTGCAGTGCCCTGTTATACCCTGTAACGCCCTGCAGTGCCCTGCTATGCCCTGTTACACCCTGCAACGCCCTGCAGTGCCCTGCTATGCCCTGTAACGCCCTGCAGTGCCCTGCTACACCCTGCAGTGCCCTGCTATGCCCTGTTACACCCTGTAATGCCCTGTTACACCCTGTAACGCCCTGCAGTGCCCTGTTACATCCTGCAACGCCCTGCTATGCCCTGTTACACCCTGTAATGCCCTGCTACACCGTTACACCCTGTAACGCCCTGCAGTGCCCTGCTATGCCATGTTACACCCTGCACTGCCCTGTTACACCCTAGAACGCCCTGCAGTGCCCTGCTATGCCCTGTAACCCTCTGCAGTGCTCTGTTACACCCTTTTACGCCCTGCAGTGCCCTGCTACACCCTGTAACGCCCTGCAGTGTCCTGCTACACCGTTACACCCTGTAACGCCCTGCTATGCCGTTACACCCTGCAAAGCCCTACAGTGCCGTTATGCTCTGCAGTGCCCTGTTACACCCTGTAACACCCTGCAGTGCCCTGTTACACCCTGTTACGCCCTGCAGTGCCCTGTTACACCCTGTTACGCCCTGCAGTGCCCTGCTACACCCTGTAACGCCCTGCAGTGCCCTGCTATACCCTGTTACGCCCTGCTACACCCTGTAACGCCTTGCAGTGCACTGCTACACCCTGTAACGCCTTGCAGTGCCCTGGTCTGCCGTTACACCTTGTAACGCCCTGCAGTGCCCTGCTATGCCCTGTTACACCCTGTAATGCCCTGTTACACCCTGTAACGCCCTGCAGTGCCCTGTTACACCCTGCAGTGCGCTGCAATGCCATTACACCTTGTAACACCCTGCAGTGCCCTCCTATGCCCGGTTACACCCTGCTACACCCTGTAACGCCCTGCTATGCCCTGTTACACCCTGCAGTGCCCTGCTACACCCTGAACTGCTACAAATAGTATTTTTAGTCATAGTTCCATTATCGTTGTTACTATAATTAACACTGTTCATCACACCCCCAACCAGCACCGTCAGACACCTCCTACCAAGAGCCTGGGTCTGCCGAGGTTTCTTCCTAAAAGGGAGTCACACTAAATGCTTGCTCTTGGGGGAATTACTAGAATTGTTGTGTCTCTGTAAATGATAGAGTGTGGTCTAGACCTCCTCTATCTGTAAAGTGTCCTGTTATGATTTGACACTATAAATAAAATTGAATTGAAATTGAATAAGGCTTTTTCTTCTGGAACATGTGGTACTGGTAAATGTACCGTAACTCCTTATGGTAATGTCTAATGGGTACAACCGTCACCATGACAACAGACCCAGGAAAGACGCATGAGGCAAGTCATCGGTTTTAAAAACATTTATTTGCATTTTTTTGTTGAAATCTTCAGTACAGTCTGTCGTCTGACAGGAATGTATGAGAGAAGACATGATTGGCTCAAAGCAGTCACATGAACATCATCATCATCATCATGTCGTTACAGAAAGTTAGCCCCGCCCCTCCAGGGTTAGTCCCGCCCTCCAATGTTACCCCACGACCTCCCACATTAGCCCCACCCCTCCCGCGTTAGCCCCGCCCCTCCCTGAACTCTGTCCAGTCCGAAGAGAGACGAGCGTAGAAAACATTAAGATATTAAAGATGAAGAGTATTAAAAAGGCAAAAACATCCCCCCCCCCCACCTCCCCTCCCAGAGTGACATCATCTTGACATCATGACATTCAGGAAACATTTGGAACAGAAATGGTCCAGAGAGACATAAACAAACATCAGCAGTCGTTCAAGGAGTCGCTGAAAAGCAGCCAATCACAGGAGGCTTCCTGTGAGCTGATTGGCTGAGAGATGTGAGTGTTTACAGTGTAGCTGCCCCCCCCACCCAAGCCCCCCCGGTGGAAAACCGAAATATACACAGAAATATCTGCAGAATATACAAACAGATCTCTGAGAGAAAGACGTCTCTCTTTCAGTTGTTTGATTTTATTTTATTTTGAAGGTTTGAACTGTAAAGTTTATATTTCCTGCATGTTTCACATTAAAAGCCTCGAGTACTGTCCCTTCCTGGATTGGCAGTTTAACAAAATAAAAGCGCAACAAAGTCGTGTCAAACGAGTGAATTCAACTTTTCCATTTACAGTCTGCAGCTCATTTTACATGATTCCTCTGATCGATAATCTTTCTTCAGCGGAAAAGAAAAACATGATCATGTTAAAAAAAAAAAAAAACTGTTCCTAAAAGACATTTAAGCCCTGCAGGTTCTGACCAAAAGCTTTTCTATTGTCTCGTAAAAAAGTGAAACGTTTTGTTTCAAAAGCAGAAATCTCCCAGGACCCCTGAACTCAACACGATAATCTTTCACATCTTGACAAAGCTTAGAGCTGCAACGATCAACAGAAAACCATCTCCCAATATTCAGATCTTCCAGTTAATCCTTAAAATGTCAGAAAATGAGCTCAGCCTCTCAGAGACATCTGAGGACGTCATCTTGGGCTTTTTGGGAAACACTGATCCACATTTTTCATCATTTTCTGACATTTTAGAGACCAAACAACTAACCATCCAGAACATTAGCCTTCACATAGATATCTGAACCACTTCCTGTCTATGAGGGGGGGGTGAGGGGGGGCGTAGCCGTGTCGTCGCTCGGCTCCAGGCTGTCCTTCAGACTCAGAGTGCTATCTGAGGGGGGCGGGGTCAGCTCAGCGGGGGGCGGGGTTAACGCTGACAGCGCCGGGGCCAGATCTGTGGGCGGAGGCGAGTCCGGGGACGCTTCCTGTGTCCCATTGGCTGTCGGCGGACGGGGGGGGGGCTGTGGGGGCGTGGCTGCAGCAGGGGGGGGCGGGGTGAACAGCGGGTCAGCCCGGTGGGGGGCGGAGTTAGAGAGGAGGCCGTCGGGCAGCGAGAGAGAAGATTTCTCCACCAGACGCCACTGCATGATGCTGGTGTCCTTCCCCCCCGTCGAGATCAGGTGACTGTCGTTAAACAGGAAGCTGACGTTGGTCACATGACTGCTGTGGGCGCTGTACTTATGGCTGGGAGCCTACGGAGACACACGGACTTGTGTTTAAATGCTCATCTTACTGGTCTAATTGGTGTGTGTCTGTCTCTGTGTGTGTGTGTGTGTGTGTGTTTGTATGTGTGCAAGTGTGCGTGTGTGTCTGTGTGTGTGTCTGTGTGTCTCACCTTGGGCGTGGAGCATGGGTAGGCGAACAGGTGAACTTTGCAGAAGTCGTCCGCGAGAGCGATCACCTTCCTGTTGTGAGATCTGATCAGAGCATTGATGTCGGTGCCGTCTGAACCCTCGGGCCAAACACCTGACACACACACACACACACACACACACACACAGACACACAGACACACAGACAGACACACACACACACACACACACACACACACACAGAGACACAGACAGACAGACACACACAGACACATTTTATTGAGCTGATTTCCTCAGACAAAGTTTAAATATTTGTGAAACAGACAGAAATGCAGGCGGACTGACAGCATTACATTTTGGAAATTAAATTAAAATAAATACGGAGATATCTGATATAATATCTTTAGTGTCTTCTGTAGGAGGGATGGAGCTAACACACACGCTGTAAGAAGTTACACTCTGAACTAACCAAAGACGTGGTATCCCAGCACGCAGGTGTAGCTCGCCCAGTCGATGTCTTTGCACTCGGAGCGGTTTCTGATCAGTTTACAGCCGTTTGGAACGTCCCCTAAAAATACACAACTGTTACTACACAATACTTTAACTACACAGTACTGTACTTTAATTATGCAGTACTTTAGTTACATAGTACTTTAGTTGCACAGTACTTTAGGGAGGGAAGTATCCGAGTACTTACAGTACAGGATCTCGTAGTCTCCAGAGTTGGACATGATGAAGTTGTTGTCAGGTGACCAGTCCAGGTGGGTGATGTAACTCGAGTGTCCCTGTGGAGACATTCAGGAAACTCAGAAACACAGCTGCACCTGAACGCCTCATTCAGGAAACTCAGAAACACAGCTGCACCTGAACGCCTCATTCAGGAAACTCAGAAACACAGCTGCACCTGAACGCCTCATTCAGGAAACTCAGAAACACAGTTACACCTGAACGCCTCACACTGTGGAGACAGTCAGGAAACTCAGATACACAGCTGCACCTGAACGCCTCATTGAGGAAACTCAGAAACACAGCTGCACCTGAACGCCTCATTCAGGAAACTCAGAAACACAGTTACACCTGAACGCCTCACACTGTGGACAGTCAGGAAACTCAGAAACACAGCTGCACCTGAATGCCTCATTCAGGAAACTCAGAAACACAGTTACACCTGAACGCCTCACACTGTGGAGACAGTCAGGAAACTCAGAAACAGTTACACATGAACGCCTCATTCAGGAAACTCAGAAACACAGCTACACCTGAACGCCTCACACTGTGGAGACTACAGGAAACTCAGAAACACAGCTGCACCCGAACGCCACACTAATCTTTAAGGGGTGATAACCAATTGGACCTCGTCATAGTTGAATAACGACAGTTTGGAGGGTAAATAAAGTCCCACTGACACCTCTTTCCTCTGCAAATCTCACAATTTGAAACTGCCTCTGAAAACGGGCAAATCAACTCCTCAACTCCTCCTTATTTGGCCCTAGTCTCTCTCTTTGTCACGCCCCAACATTTACATACACCACTGACCTGAGATCAGCTGGTCTTCTTAATCGAGGTCACGCAGATCTCAGAAATTGTATACATTGTTCACCTGCTATTTTATCACTAAATTCACTTCTGATACTTTTTTATGCGAGAAATCAACTATATAAAGCTCAAATATGGGCCGTTTTACGAAAATTGATGGCTAATTGCAAATTTGGTTTGACTGTGTCGGACTTTAGGAGCTCCACAATCTGCTGGGACAGCCGGCGGCTGCTGGCCGGGTTTGATGCCCTCCCGGTTGACCTCTGCCTCTTCACAGACCCGCTATGAGCTGGAGCTCTGTCAGGATCTCACACACCAGGTGCGCTGTGTACTTAAGAAAGAAGAAAGTTTGGAAGTTTTTCAAGGATACTGAAAATGAACCACGGTGGTAAATGCAGTGTTCCAGCCTTCTGGCCCAGAGAAAAGGGTTAAGAACGAGTACATCGGACAATGGAGCGGGAGTTTGGATCTAACGCAGCGGCTCAGAGGACATGCCTGCAGGGCTTCACTCTCCTCTAAATGTCCCCGTGCTGACTAGCTACAGGGTGAGTTGTGATTGCTTGGTGGAGTTTTTATGTCCCAACGTTACAACAGCACTAGTTGTAATGAAAGTGTCGAAACTTTGCATTGGTATGTGCGCAACACACTGGAGGATGACCCAACCAATGTTACATACCCTATCAGGAGACCTTAAGGAACAGGGTTAGATACCCTATATAGTCATTATATCAGCCCTATAAGGAACAGTGTTAGATACCCTATATAGTCATTATATCAGCCCTATAAGGAACAGTGTTAGATACCCTATATAGTCATTATATCAGCCCTATAAGGAACAGTGTTAGATACCCTATATAGTCATTATATCAGCCCTATAAGGAACAGTGTTAGATACCCTATATAATCATTATATCAGCCCTTAAAGAGTTAAAGAATCTTTTGAAGAGTTAGATCTTGAAGAACTCACCGAGCACTTCCCGTAGCGGCTGTACTTGCGTCCTCTCTCGGAGACGTTGTAGAGGTAAATAAAGTTATCATGAGATCCAACAGCCAATAGGCTGCCATCTGCACACGCACACACACACACACACACACACACACACACACACAGAGGCATTCTGGGTAATGGAGTTCCCTTCTCTCATCACATACTGTCATTAAAACATTTTATTTCCCTTTATTTAAACATTCAGAAACATACTGAATGCACAATATTTTAATTAAGATTTCTTATTTCTAGAACATTGATTAGTTAAAATGTTTGATTTCATGTTCACATCTTATATATTATATTAAATATTATAATATTAATATATATATATATATATATATATATATATATATATATATATATATATATATATAAATAAATAATATATATTATAAGTACAGGAGACTTCACCCACCGACGGAGAAGCGCATCACTGACAACTGCTCGTTCCCGTCGGTGTGGATCGCTACCAGGTCGGTGGTCTCCGCATCCAGAACATACCACCTGACACAGACAGGCCAATCAGGAGACAGACAGACAGACAGACAGACAGACAGACAGACAGACAGACAGGCCAATCAGGAGACAGACAGACAGACAGACAGACAGACAGACAGACAGACAGACAGGCCAATCAGGAGACAGACAGACAGACAGACAGACAGACAGGCCAATCAGGAGACAGACAGACAGTGACAGACAGGCAGGCCAATCAGGAGACAGACAAACAGAGACAGACAGGCAGGCAGACAGACAGACAGACAGACAGACAGACAGGCCAGGGATCAGCAATATTTACCATCAAAGAAACATTTCTCTCCATAAAGAAGTGAAACTGTGAATCTGATTTCATAAATAATAGTTTATGATGAAAACATCTCAGCTGATAAAATTATTTCTGGAGTTTTTTTAGTTTTACTGACTTTCCTGAGTGTGTTCCTATGGCGACCACGGCTCCGCTGGGATGGAAGTCTGCACAGTGACCGTGTTCCTGAAGAGAGAGACACAGCTGCCAATCATCTGCCAGAGGCCCCGTCCTCCAAGAGTACCCCCCCTCCCAGAGGCCCCCCACTCCCTCCCAGAGGCCCCCCTTCCCCCAGAGGCCCCCCCCTCACCTCCAGCGTGCGGCTCCACTGCAGACGGTGATCCTCCGAGCTCCAGACGCAGACGAGGCGGTCCTGAGCACACGTCAGAAACACGGAGGAGGACGGGTGGGACGCCAGACCCCACAGCTCGTCTGTGTGACCCTGAACACAACACAGAGAGATTGAGACCCTAAACGCAACACGGAGACTTGTATTATTAAAGATGGTGTGTTTGTGGAAAACAGAATGAAATCAGAGAGGGATAATTATATTATATATATAATTATACGGTTAAAAGAAGAACAGAGCATGTGTCTGAACATGTTGTATGCAGAATAGTAATATCTGGTTCCTCTGTAATAATACGTAAGGGTTACATCAACATTTAGAAATCTTTTGGGATGATATGTTCTGTCAACATGTGCGTGTTTTGTATAGTTTTATATATTTATGACACAATTGAAATACTTTTGTATTATACTTTGTAATGCTGTATCTCTAGTGTATAGAGACTTTAATAAACAGGGAGATGGAAATGAAAAGGTCTCGTCACAGAGTCCTGTCTACTTCAGACGACACAATGACATCATCATGACATCACCATGACATCACACAGCCTCACCTGGACCTCCATCAGGAAGCCGTCGTTGAAGCTTCCTCTCAGGATAAAGTTACGGGACGTCCCGACCAAAAACTCCTCCCCTTTCCCCTCAGACAGCGCTCGGATGGTTCCGTACTGATCTGGGACCTGCAGACACACAGACAGACAGACACAGACACACACAGACACACACACACACACACACACACACACACACACACACACACACACACACACACACACACACAGAAAATACACAGTGTAAACTACTCTGTTACTTGTTGAGTCATTTTTATTAAAAAAGTCAACCTTTTGTGACTGCAGCCCGCAGTGTGTGTGTGTGTGTGTGTGTGTGTGTGTGTGTGTGTGTGTGTGTGTAGGGAATCCAAATATGGACTAGAGCAGGCTAGCATAAAGAACTTGAAAGCAATACTTGAGTAAAAGTACAAGTAATCTTACCAAAAAATGACTTTGGTAGAAGTTAAAAGTCTGTGTGTGTGTGTGTGTGTGTGTGTGTGTGTCTGTGTGTGTGTGTGTGTGTGACCTCGATGTCTCTCTCTGTTCTCAGTTCATGGTCCCAGAGGATGATCTTCCGGTCTTTTCCTCCTCCAGTCAGCAGAGTGCCGCTCCGCATCTCACACAGACAGAACACACTGCCCTCGTGACCTTTGACCTGCCGGCTGATCTGAAATGCTGCACACACACAAACACACACACAGAAATCACCCAAAGATTAGACACACCTGTCTGTCTGCTGATAGGAAACATTCTGTGTAATGTAAAGTGTGTGTGTGTGTGTGTGTGTGTGTGTGTGTGTGTGTGTGTGTGTGTTTAATGTAAAGTGTGTGTGTGTGTGTGTGTGTGTGTGTGTGTATAATATAAAGTGTGTGTGTTTAATGTAAAGTGTGTGTGTGTGTGTGTGTGTGTGTGTGTGTGTGTGTGTGTGTGTGTGTGTGTGTGTGTGTGTGTGTGTGTGTGTGTGTGTGTGTGTGTGTGTGTGTGTAATATAAAGTGTGTGTGTGTGTGTGTGTGTGTGTGAGGAGCAGATAAATTGGGGTTTGAGTTGTAGTTCCTGTAGCAGCCAGCAGGAGCCAGCAGATCACAGAAACATTTCCTGTTTCTTCAGGTTTCCTCTGAAAACACTTTGACTTCCTGTTCGAACAAAGCTGCTGCTGCAGTCACATTTACTGTGTTCTTTATAAACACATTTTAAATGGAGCTGATCATTCCTGGTCTGTAGTGTGAGTCTGATCATTCCTGGTCTGTAGTGTGAGTCTGATCATTCCTGGTCTGTAGTGTGAGTCTGATCATTACCGTGTCAAGTCTGAATCTGTCTCTCTGTCATTAAATGTTTCAACAGTCTGACTCACTGAGGGAAAAACCTTTAAAGGTTGGCCTTGCTCCACTTTAAACAAGTTTAGCAACAAGAAAACTGTTACTGAAACTGGGTCAACACACATACACACAGACAGACAGACACACACACACCCTTTCTGTGAGGATATCGAGTGTCTTACAGTTGTGAACTGAACACAGTTCCAGTTACCTGAATTTAATAAAACCATTGTTTTAATATCTTAAGTTTAGGAATGGGAAGCAGCTTCCAGTCTGAGTCCGGGAGACACCGTCTCCACATTTAAGAGTAAATTTAAACCTCTCCTCTTTGATAAAGCTTATAGTTAGGGAGTGAGGAGCTGCAGCGTTCACCTAGACCGGTGGGGGAGGGTGTATATATCTGAAGATACAGAACCCCTTCTCTTCTCTGATCTCTTCATAGCCGTCAGATTCATCTACCAACCCTTATAGAGCTGGATCAGGTCTGCCTTGGACCAGCTCTTAACTATGCTGTTATAGTTTTAGACTGCTGGGGGACTTCCTTTGACACACTGAGCTTCTCTCTCCTCTCTCTTTCCATCTGTGTGCATCTATGTCCCAGAAATGCTTGGTACTAACCTAGCTCTGGGGAGCTTATTCCCCGGAGTCCTTATGTTTTCTCGCCTCTGGATTGGGGGTCCTGCTCCACGCCCTGCTACACCCTCCACTGCTACTACTGTTAGTTCTAGTCATTGTTTTATTATCTTTATTGTTACTATAATTAGCAATGTTCATCATACCAACTGCTATAATTATTATGAATCATATTTCTCTACATCTGTATATCTGTATCAGTATATCTGTGTATATGTATCTGTATATATATATATATATATATATATATATATATATATATATATATATATATATATTTATTAGAGATGCACCGATTACAATTTTCTAGGCCGATTCCGATTTCATTTTTTCTAACCACTTTACAGCACACACAAATATTTATTTTCTATCTTTCCTTTAATAGAACATGTGTTGAACAGATAATAGATCACTATAAAACAGAACTATATAAAGTACTCCTGGTGGGGGACATTAACACACCATTTCCTTCTTTTCACATCAGATATCAACTAAAGAAATGTGATTCTGGTTTTTGGGGTCGTCCCTCCACGCCCTACTTCCTCCTTGCAGGTGTTGCATATTGCAAACGTGTTATCTTCTTCACACACGCTGAAGAATCTCCAAACAGCTGACATGTTGCAGGTTAATGCACGAGGTTCCTACATGTGGGAGAATAGGGTGGACACGTGGTGGAGACGTTGAGAGAAAGGAAAAAGACTGTGCTGTGGCGTCCGTGTGTGCGTGCGTCCTTGAGAACTGTAACACGTATAACTTCTGTTGTCAGTTAATTGGAGCGTTGACCAGCATGACATCACCATATGTCAGACTGACCTGCTGGTCGCCGGTCATGGCCGAGCACGTGAAAACCGGACAATCCCGGTCACCGGCCGATCTATCGGTGCATCTCTAGTGTATATGTATCAGTGTCTCTGTATCTCTGTGTATATGTATATGTGTATCTCTGTATCAGTGTCTCTGTATCGCTGTATCTCTGTGTATATGTATATCTGTATCTCTGTATATCTGTGTATTTGTATATCTGTATCTCTGTATATCTGTGTATATGTATATCTGTGTATATGTGTATATCTGTATCAGTGTCTCTGTATCTCTGTGTATATGTATATCTGTATCTCTGTATATCTGTGTATATGTATATCAGTATATGTGTCTCTGTATCTCTGTGTATATGTATATCTGTATCTCTGTATATCTGTGTCTATGTATATCTGTGTATATGTGTATATCTGTATCAGTGTCTCTGTATCTCTGTGTATATGTATATCTGTATCTCTGTATATCTGTGTCTATGTATATCTGTATATCAGTATATGTGTATATCTGTATCAGTGTCTCTGTTTCCTAACTGGCAGATGGCTGCCCACCAAGAGTCTGGTTCTGTCTGAGGTTTCTTCCTGTAAAAAGGAAGTTTTTCCTGATATTGTACAGTACCCCACCCCCCTCACCTCGGGGGCCCTTTCCGGGGGTCTCGGCGGCGGTCCGGGTCCAGACCAGCAGGATTCCTCCAGAGTCTCCAGTCAGGATGTCTCCAGAACTCAGGAAGGCCAGACACTGGACGAACTTCGGCTTCTCGTATTTCTGATAAAACATGTATTTAAATGTTGGCTGACTGAGTTTAGCCTTCAGGTGGTTTCATTCAGAACACAAAACTAATAATAATAATAATAATAATAATAATAATAATAATAATAATAACAAGACAAAATAAACTAAACTAATAATAATAACAAGACAAAATAAGAGTTCACTTTAAAACGAAATGTCCAGAATAATCGTTAGCAGAGGAAATCAAAATCAACATTACAATTTGATAAATCACACAGCCCAAATTAAACCTTTCTTGTTAAGTTATTGTTTAATCTTTGTTTAACCTCTTTAAAATAAATCAAAATGTAAATCCAAAGAGCTTGAAGAATAACGGTGTCCTCACCCCGAATATGCCCTGTTTGCGAGCCAGAGAGTTCCCGCTCCAGGTCCAGAAGAAGATGTGGGACTTCCCGCAGGTGACGATGGTGTTCGGGTCGGTCGGGTGGAACTCGACGGCCAGGACGACCTCGTTAGTGGTCTGAAACATGCCGGGAACCAACACTTTCACTCAGCCATAAACCAGAGACCAATCCAGTGTTTCCTCTATGTTGATTTGACCGTGGTGGCCCCCCCCCCCACGGTATCAGAAATAGGGCTGCGTTGTTATAGTGCATGTCGGAGAATAGTGCGGACACACGAGAATAACTAGCCAGCTGAGATTGTGTGTTGACGTGCTTGAGAACTGTAAGTCGTATAACTTATGTTGTCAGTTCATTTAAGCCTGGTCTTGCTAATTTAAATGGTTAACTGGTGATTTTCGTTGTTTGTAGTCTTCACCTGCGAGCTAAATTGCACGTGGCTGTTGATTCGATAGCGATTACCGAACGCCCTCACCCACGTTTGTATTTTAGGTGCATTATTTACATTCTGAAGTAGTTACACTGCATTATATATAAATATAGATAATGTAATTAATAGTGGAATTTTTAAGTCTCTGGCCGCAGGTCTTTTCCCTTTTCAGCATATGAACCTAGGTCAACGAGGGTCGGGTTTCCGGTACAGACAGACCAACAACGGGACAATTTTAACAATTTTCGTCATCTTATTCATCACTAATTTCACTTCTGACAACGTTTTAGGTGAGAAATTAACTGTTAAGATGACTATAGGCAGTTTTGCGTAAATTGATGCCGAATTGACAATTTGCTTCAAAGTTTTCGGAGTTGAGAAGCTCCATGAAGTGAGGCGACAGCCAGCAGGCGCCTGCCCCGGCTTCTAGCTCGTCGCTGGGCCAGTCTTGCTCAGAGACCTCGCTGTGAGCTGGAGGTCTCTCAGACCGCTCTCGTAAATAAAAGACTTTTATTTCGCCGTTGACGGTTCGTTTGCTTTAAATATCACAACATGTCCATCATAAGATTAACGGGAACCTGTGGTTAACTGACCCCACTGCTAAAAAAAATCCTAAAGGAAACACTGCAATCTGAACCAGTCAGAACCACTTTCTGATCGGCTCTGGTTCTGGAAGTGACTTTCCTCGTTTTCTAACTCCGTTGGGGTTTCGTTAATGCTGATATAGCGAGTTTTAAGTCTGTCACCGAGCCAACCAGCTTCCAGACCAATCAGGGCCCTAAAACATCTGATGCAAAACAACATTTTGAAAACGGAAAAAAAATCAAAAGGTACAAGAATACAGAAACTATCAGAGAAACATTTCCATGGTAACAGCGAGCTCCACCAATCAGAGACGTTGCCGTTATGCTTAGGATTGTGGGTAGTGTAGTACTTCCCCATGGCATCATGAATAAAACCTGTTCAACTTAAAACCAGGTTGATTTCAGACGGACTAGTGTCTTCTCCGTTAGGGTTTAGACATTATGGGAGTGTTTAGACATTATGGGATGGTTTAGACATTATGGGAGTGTTTAGACATTATAGGATGGTTTAGACATTATAGGATGGTTTAGACATTATGGGAGTGTTTAGACATTACGGGAGTGTTTAGACATTACGGGATGGTTTAGACCACGTAGCTCGGGGTCAGTCTACCTTGGAGGGTTTAGACTTCATGGCTGATAATCTAAATCCTTACGGAGAAAATGAACGGGATCTTTATTTCAGGAACCACACTGTTGAGCTGTATAACCTGTTTACCATGTTTAAAGTTAAAGACAGCATCTGCAAACTTAACACACAATATGTATAAATTCAAAACAAATAATTATCTCTAATAACAGAAGATATTGTTTTGTGCGCAGTAATAAAGAGAGAGCTGTTCACCTTGATCTCAGCGATCTTAGACTTCTTCTGCCAATCCCAAACGGTCAGCATGTGATCGTTACAGTCGTCGATAACGCTCAGGTGCTGCCCCGAGTCCTGGCAGACACGCAGAGAGACAGGACGGGAGACATTAGGAGACACTCAGCAGTAGGAACTATTACAGTTCCCATGATGCACCGAGGTGATACTCACAGCTTTGGAGAAAGCCAGCGAGCCGACGCCTCGCTCGAATGTTCCCAACCCAACGACCTGCAGCGTGGAGAGACTGACGCTGTCCCAGACACGAACGTGAGGCTGCAGCGCCTGGAAACACACATATTATATATATTATATTATATATAATATAATATATTATATATTATATCATAAAAGAGAGGACTGGAGTGAGATCCACCCCAAAGGTTTTATTGGGTTCTGAAGCTATTTATCTGTTAATTACATTTTCATGTTTAAAAAGTATAAAAATGTACAATTGACTCAGAAGTAGAGCTGTTCTGATACTATGTTTTCCTTCCTGGTACCAATTCCGATACCTGAACTTGCGTATCGACGACGATAACAAGTACTGATCCAATACCAGCTTGTTCTATCCCTGTATGGATGTGATATGATGTATAACAGCTGTATACTACTATCCCTGTATAGATGATATGATGTATAACAGCTGAATACTACTATCCCTGTATAGATGATATGATGTATAACAGCTGAATACTACTATCCCTGTATAGATGATATGATGTATAACAGCTGAATACTACTATCCCTGTATAGATGATATGATGTATAACAGCTGTATACTACTATCCCTGTATGGATATGATGTATAACAGCTGTATACTACTATCCCTGTATAGATGATATGATGTATAACAGCTGTATACTACTATCTCTGTATGGATGCGATATGATTTCTATCTTTGTTGTTAAACTCTTTGTGAAACATAAACAAATAATAAAACGCCACAGAACGGAAAAAGAACATCAATAAATTACTTCAAAGTAGATTTTCTTCTGGGCTAAATTACGTGGTATTAGCCTAAAAAACTAGACCACCCTAGCAGCAGCAAATGTAATTTGCAGCCAGGGTCGTCTAGCAACTCTCCGTTGGCTTGCGAGCTGGAAAAACTCTAGTCAGGCCAATCACATCATGTATAGAGTCGGTGGGCGGGGCTTATGGCTGCTGCTGCTGCTGGGAACAGCGGTCTTCTGGAAGACTTGGAGTTCAGCTTTTCTTTGAGAAAAGAACAAAGAACGGCACTGAAGTCACTCTTAAAAAAGGAAGATGTGTTCGGAGTTTAAAGTTGAATCTATCAACTAGCGTTGCTCTGATTGGTTGTAGCGCTATCTTATTACGTGCAGAGGGAATTTGAAAGACAACCGTTTATCCCGCCCCTCGGATTGAGCCCAGCCAATGGGGAGATCCCAGACCCAACATCTGGATGTGGGGCTGGCTGGTCAGGCTAACGTGGTATCAGATCGGTGCGTAAACTCCAGTACTTGCTGATAACAATACCAGCATTTTAGGCAGAATCAGAGGCTTTTCTGATACTAGTATTGGTATCAGAACATCTCTACTCAGAAGTAAATGATTATCTCGAACACGGTGAAAGAACATTGTAATAAAGTCATAAAAACATGGTTGTTGTTTTGCGTTTGTCCCCACCCGTCCGTCTTTGTCCACTCCTGCGATTTGTCCGGTAGCAATGCGGATCTTATCCGGATGGATGGCCAGACTGTTGGAGACACAGAGAGATGATGTCACAGACAGAGCAGCCAATAGGAGCACAGCAGCAGATGATTTGGATGCGAGTGTTCTCTCACCACTTGACACAGTCGGTGTGTCCGAGGTAATGTCTCTGGGTCCGCTCTTCGTAGTTAAACAGAGCCACGACCGAGGCGATGAAGTAAACGATTTCCCCCGTCGGAAGGAGGTAAACATTTGCTCGGCAGTCTCTGCCGCGGTAACCATAGCTACAGGAAGTCAAAGAAGCACCCGGAAAAATACCCAGAGGTCTACTGAAGATCTACTGGTGATCTACTGAAGATCTACTGAAGAAAGATCTACTGAATATCTACTGAAGATGTACTAAATATCAAGCCAGATGTTGTAAACATGATAGTTTCTGAGGGAAGGTATCATCCTGTATACAGACGACATCCTGTTTTATATCTAACTGTTCTCCAACTGCCTTCATCAGCTAATGTGAAGAGCAAAGGATACACCCCTAACACTAACCCTAACCCTATCAGATTATGTTTAGCTGTATTTCTGTGTGAAGGATACACCCACTCCAGCTTGAGTCTTTCTGAAGGAAGTTCTGTCCGAACGTCGTCGTAGTTCTCCACGTCTGAAGGGATGAACATGGTGATCGGTCGCCCACGCATGAACATCTTAATGTGGTTCCCCTCTGAAACACAGAACATCTTAATGGGGTTCCCCTCTGAAACAAAGAACATCTTAATGTGGTTCCCCTCTGAAACACAGAACATCTTAATGGGGTTCCCCTCTGAAACAAAGAACATCTTAATGTGGTTCCCCTCTGAAACACACAGAACATCTTAATGTGGTTCCCCTCTGAAACACACACAGAACACCTTAATGTGGTTCCCCTCTGAAACACAGAACATCTTAATGTGGTTCCCCTCTGAAACACACAGAACATCTTAATGGGGTTCCCCTCTGAAACACAGAACACCTTAATGTGGTTCCCCTCTGAAACACACACAGAACATCTTAATGGGGTTCCCCTCTGAAACACGGAACACCTTAATGTGGTTTCCCTCTGAAACACATAACATCTTAATGGGGTTCCCCTCTGAAACACACACAGAACATCTTAATGTGGTTCCCCTCTGAAACACACACAGAACACCTTAATGTGGTTCCCCTCTGAAACACATAACATCTTAATGGGGTTCCCCTCTGAAACAGCAGACACAGAGACGGAAACATGTTGATGAGGAGAAAAGAAATATAGATTGTCAAAGCAAAACGATAACGGCCAAATTCCACTGGGCACGTCTGCGCTGCGTTTGCGACCCTTAAAGTCGATGCTTTATATTCCACCAGCCGCGTTACAACGCGTCCCAGAAATGTGTCCCAACTCGACCGACTCATTTTGAATCCACAAAAACATCTGCAGACATTACAAAAACCTCTCAAGCTCCACAAAAACTCTACTGAGTCTTTACGGCACTTTATTTAATGCTTTGGACTCAGGCGTCAACACTTGACTGAGTTTAACGGATTATAGCGACACTTTCTACCGGGATAAGTCTCCAATAAATGCTTCTAAACCAAGAACTACACAACCGGACACGTTCCAGAAGCTATGTGGGGAGAAATTACCAACATCTGCACCAAGACACCTGTGCAGTATGCTCGTGTTGACATCGATACGTGTATCGTATGCGATCTAGCATCTACTGTTAGCCTGCTGTTAACATGCTGTTAGCCTGCTAGCCTGTTAGCATGCTAGCTGGCTCTGACGACTCTTCAGGACTTACCAGCTTGGCTGTTTTTCTCTCGTGTCGACATTTTGGCTGAAAGTTTGAGACAAAGGAAACGAACATGATGATGATGATGAGTATGATGACGATGCATAGGTTACGTTCATGATGAAGAGGAGGAATGTGTATTTACCTTGACTGACAACTGGGTCTTTGTGTCTGAAACAAGAGAAGAAACAAACATCATACGGTGTCTGTCTGTCTGTCTGTCTGTGTGTGTGTGTGTGTGTGTGTGTGTGTGTGTGTGTGTGTGTGTGTGTGTGTGTGTGTGTGTGTGTGTGTGTGTGTGTGTGTGTGTGTACCTGTCGGCATTCTTCACCACCTTGGCGAGCAGCTTGGATGTTGACGCAGCTTTCACAAGTTTGTTCCTGTTTTCCTCTGAAGTGTCAAAGGTGCTGCTCTGAGAACGCTCCATCCCTGAGGAACGCTTCACACTGTTTCCTCTGAGACACGCACGCACGCACGCGCACACATACACACACACACACACACACACACACACACACACACACACACACACACACACACACACAGTCAGTATCAAAGCTGTAACACTGCAGACACTCAGAGATTAGAGAGAGCTGGGACACTGCAGACACTCAGAGATTAGAGAGAGCTGGGACACTGCAGACACTCAGAGAGAGCTGGGACACTGCAGACACTCAGAGATTAGAGAGAGCTAGGACACTGCAGACACTCAGAGATTAGAGAGAGCTGGGACACTGCAGACACTCAGAGATTAGAGAGAGCTGGGACACTGCAGACACTCAGAGATTAGAGAGAGCTGGGACACTGCAGACACTCAGAGATTAGAGAAAGCTGGGACACTGCAGACACTCAAGGCCCAGGCTGTAGAAAGAGCAGAACAGGTTAGTAGCTCAGATCAAAAGACGTGCTGCCTGAGCTTTCTACCAGCAGAGAGTTTCTGCAGAAGGAACAGTTAGTTTGAATAAAACGCACCCAGCCGGAGAGGGGGCAGTGAACTCTGAAGCCGCCTACACATGATCAGAGGTAAACCTTGAGGTAGTGCAGGTAAACTTCATCGTTGCTTCAGGTTTTGGTTGTGCTTTGAAAGTTCTTCGGCAGCTAGGTCAAAGTTAAAATAATTAGAACTTTGAGCACAGCGCTCGGCTGTGGTTCTGAGCGCTGCGCGACACCAGGGGCAGATCTTCCTCCTGGGGTCCCAAGCACTCTCCTCAGAGGAAAATATTTCACTTCAGAGGAGACCCCAGGGGGTTTAACTGCAGTTCATGTGTAGACGGCCTAAAACCAGGAGACTCCAGGAGAGGTCAGAACCTTTTGGGGGGGGCGTGGCCTTTACTGCTGTCAGCGGACGGAGCAGGTTTCTGTTGCTGGGGGGTTAGGGGGAGGGGGGAGGAGGGGGAGACAGAGGGGGGCGGGTCCTTTGGGCGAGAAGGCTCCTCCCCCTCCCGGATCTCCTCCATCGGAGAGCTGCTGACCTCCTTCCTGTCCGCTCCGCTGGAGACAAAAAACACCAAAATCATTAGAGAGCAACATACTGACTCTGCTCTTCATTTACTATGTTCTACTCTAAATGATGTTCTACTGTCTCTGTGTTCTACTGTCTCTATGTTCTACTCTAAATGATGTTCTACTGTCTCTGTGTTCTACTGTCTCTATGTTATACTGTCTCTATATTCTACTGTCTCTGTGTTCTACTGTCTCTGTGTTCTACTGTCTCTATGTTCTACTCTAAATGATGTTCTACTGTCTCTGTGTTCTACTGTCTCTGTGTTCTACTGAATGATGTTCTACTGTCTGTGTTCTACTGTCTCTATGTTCTACTGTCTCTATGTTCTGCTCTAAATGATATACTGTCTCTGTGATCTACTGTCTGTTCTACTGTCTCTGTGTTCTACTGTCTCTATGTTCTATTGTCTATGTTCTACTGTCTCTATGTTCTACTGTCTCTGTGTTCTAGCGTCTGTGTTCTAGCGTCTGTGTTCTACTGTCTCTGTGTTCTACTGTCTCTGTTCTACTGTCTCTGTGTTCTCTGTCTCTGTGTTCTCTGTCTCTGTGTTCTACTGTCTCTATGTTCTACTCTAAATGATGTTCTCCTGTCTCTGTTCTCTACTGTCTCTATGTTCTACTGTCTTTGTGTTCTACTGTATCTATGTTCTACTGTATTTGTGTTCTACTGTCTCTATGTTCTACTGTCTCTGTGTTCTAGTGTCTCTATGTTCTAGTGTATTTGTGTTCTAGTGTCTCTATGTTCTACTGTCTATGTTCTAGTGTCTCTATGTTCTACGGTCTCTATGTTCTACTGTTTGTGTTCTACTGTCTATGTTCTACTGTCTATGTTCTACTGTCTATGTTCTACTGTCTGTGTTCTACTGTCTCTATGTTCTAATGTCTGTGTTCTACTGTCTATGTTCTATTGTCTCTATGTTCTACTGTCTGTGTTCTACTGTCTGTGTTCTACTGGCTCTGTGTTCTAGTGTCTCTGTTATAGTGTCTCTATGTTCTACTGTCTCTGTGTTCTACTGTCTCTGTGTTCTACTGTCTCTATGTTCTACTGTCTGTTCTATGGTCTGTGTGTTCTACTCTCTATGTTCTACTGTATTTGTGTTCTACTGTCTCTATGTTCTACTGTCTCTATGTTCTACTGTCTCTGTGTTCTAGTGTCTGTGTTCTACTGTCTATGTTCTACTGTCTGTGTTTTAGCGTCTGTGTTCTAGCGTCTCTGTGTTCTACTGTCTCTGTGTGCTAGTGTATCTGTGTTCTAGTGTCTCTGTGTTCTACGGTCTCTGTGTTCTACGGTCTCTGTGTTCTACTGTCTCTATGTTCTAATATCTGTTTTCTACTGTCTCTATGTTCTAGTGTCTCTGTGTTCTACTGTCTATGTTCTACTGTCTGTATGTTCTACTGTCTGTGTTCTACGGTCTGTGTTCTACTGTCTCTGTGTTCTACTGTCTCTATGTTCTACGGTCTCTGTGTTCTACGGTCTCTGTGTTCTACTGTCTGTGTTCTACTGTCTCTATGTTCTAATATCTGTGTTCTACTGTCTCTATGTTCTACTGTCTCTGTGTTCTACTGTCTCTGTTCTACTGTCTGTGTTCTACGGTCTGTGTTCTACTGTCTCTGTGTTCTACTGTCTCTATGTTCTACGGTCTCTGTGTTCTACGGTCTGTGTTCTACGGTCTGTGTGTTCTACTGTCTCTATGTTCTACTGTCTCTGTGTTTTACTGTCTATGTTCTACTGTCTGTGTTCTACTGTCTCTATGTTCTAATATCTGTGTTCTACTGTCTCTATGTTCTAGTGTCTCTGTGTTCTACTGTCTCTGTTCTACTGTCTGTGTTCTACGGTCTGTGTTCTACTGTCTCTGTGTTCTACTGTCTCTATGTTCTACTGTCTCTGTGTTCTACGGTCTGTGTTCTACGGTCTGTGTGTTCTACTGTCTCTATGTTCTACTGTCTCTGTGTTCTACTGTCTATGTTCTACTGTCTCTGTGTTCTACTGTCTCTGTGTTCTACTGTCTCTATGTTCTACTGTCTGTGTTCTACTGTCTCTGTTTTCTACTGTCTCTGTGTTCTACTGTCTCTATGTTCTACTGTCTCTGTGTTCTACTCTAAATGATGTTCTACTGTCTGTGATCTACTGTCTCTACTGATCTAGTGTCTCTACTGTTCTAGTGTCTCTACTGATCTACTGTCTCTACTGATCTACTGTCTCTACTACTACCAGCTGCTACTTTGTGTTTCCAACAAACTCCACTCTGCCTGCTGTCAGAAGAAAATGAGTCACTAAATATATATTATGGATCAGATCTGCAGATCATACAGCTGAGTCATGATTAGGTTAGATCTGCAGAACGAACAGCTGAGTCATGATTAGGTCAGATCTGCAGACAATCTGGAGGAAACAGCTGTGGAGAAAAATCCCTGACAGGCAACTGATCAGCAGCGCCACAATATCTGCAGACGCAGACCTTCCCTCAAATCTTTCACCAACTTTTAGACAAATGTAAATAAAACGCAGAATGTTAACAGATATCCACCCAGGCAGAAAAACAATCGCTATATTCTGGACATTTCATCCTGGAACCCGCTGACAGCTGTAAAAAAGAATTATCCACAGTATGTATGTGTGCGTGTGTGTGTGTGTGTGTGTGTGTGTGTGTGTGTGTGTGTCTGTGTGAGAGACACTAGTTAGCTTGGAGAAGATCTAAGTGGATTAACAAAGCTGAAGACATGTAGCTACGCTACGGAACTTTTCCTGTCTAACAGCAGTGGTTTAGAACAAACGTTGTGCTAGTGTGCCTGGCTAAAGTTGGCGCTAACGGCGGAGAGTTGCTGATTCGGAGGACACGACAGTGTGTTTCCCTGCTGAAGAGGACTTTGCCGTAGCTGGTGACTGGTTTTCGTGTTTGAGCTGTGTTTCTTGGACTAACAGCTAACTGTAAGTTGGATTTCTGTGTGTTTGCTTCACTGAAGATAACGTCCTGCTGGCTGCTGCACGTCCACACAAGCTGTGTGTACCTGTGTGTGTGTGTGTGTGTACCTGTGTGTGTGTGTGTGTGTGTGTGTGTGTGTGTGTGTGTGTGTGTGTGTGTGTGTGTGTGTGTGTGTGTGTGTGTGTCTGTGTGTGTCTGTGCATTTACCTCTTGGCAGCAGAGGACAGTGTCCCCTTCCTGGTGACCGAGGTGGATTCTCTCTTGCGTCCGGGTGTTCCTCCGTTAGAGATGCAGGACATGGAGTAGGCTTCACGCATAGAAGCTCCGCCCCCTGAGACACGAGAAACCTAAAATAACTTCTGGAGCGTTGATGGTCATGTTTCTTTTGGATCATTATGTTCTGTGGGTTTCTTTAGTAAAATGTAATGAAAACACATTTCTTTGCATTTTTCTTTAAATTTATGACACAATTTCAGTACTTTTTTTAAATTATTCTGGTTGATTGACTTCATAACCTTTTAGCTGAGGTTCTACTGATTTTAGGAATATGAAAAATGTAGAGTGACCGTGGTATACGCGGGTTAATGCCTGACGAGGTGTCCATTATCAGGTATTAATGGAGGACGTCGAGGCGTGAACCGTCGGACGCCGAAGTCCATTAACACCTGATAATGGACACCTCGAAGGGCATTAACCCGCTTATACCATGGTCACTTGCCAATTTTTTTTCTGCAGCCAATTAGAATCGAGTATTCACCCAGACATTGGTATAATGGAAGATACTGGAGGACATGACATCACAGTGAGCAGAAATACCAGAGTAGGCACTGCATTCAAAATAAAAACATATAGACCCCCCAGTTAATATTACACATCATATTCATAACCTTTCTTCAGGCGGATGAGGACAGTGGAATCTGACTAGCGTACCTTTCCCTGCGGGCTGTTTCTTGGCAGCGGCCGCCGAGACTTCAGAGGCGGCGAGGCGGCGGAGGACGTCCGCCAAAGCCGCTTTCATTACTGTCAACTCATCTTCCTGCTGCTGGACGCGGAGCTCCAGAGACGAGAGACGGTCGTTAACATCTGAGACACTCGCTCCGGACATACTGTCATCTGCAGAGAGACAGTAGAACATCTGGATATACTGTCATCTACAGAGAGACTAGAACATCTGGACATCATGTCATCTACAGAGTGACTAGAACATCTGGACATGCTGTCATCTACAGAGAGACACTATAACATCTGGATATACTGTCATCAGCAGAGACACTAAACATCTGGACATTTTGTCATCTACAGAGAGACACTAGACTATCTGGACATACTGCAATCTACAGAGACACTAGAACATCTGGATATTCTGTCATCTACAGAGAGACTCTATAACATCTGGATATACTGTCATCTACAGAGACACTAGAACATCTGGACATCATGTCATCTACAGAGTGACTAGAACATCTGGATATACTGTCATCTACAGAGACACTAAAACATCTGGATATTCTGTCATCTACAGAGACACTAAACCATCTGGATATTCTGTAATCTACAGAGACACTAAAACATCTGGATATACTGTCATCTACAGAGAGACACTACAACATCTGGATATACTGTCATCTACAGAGACACTAGAACATCTGGATATACTGTCATCTACAGAGAGACACGAAAACATCTGGATATACTGTCATCTACAGAGAGACACTAGAACATCTGGATATACTTTCATCTACAGAGAGACACTAGAACATCTGGATATACTGTCATCTACAGAGACACTAGAAAATCTGGATATACTGTCATCTACAGAGAGAGACTAGAACATCTGGATATACTGTTATCTACAGAGAGAGACTAGAACATCTGGATATACTGTCATCTACAGAGAGACACTAGAACATCTGGACATACTGTCATCTACAGAGAGACACTAGAACATCTGGACATACTGTCATCTACAGAGAGACACTAGAACATCTGGATATACTGTCATCTACAGAGAGACTAGAACATCTGGATATACTGTCATCTACAGAGAGACACTAGAACATCTGGACATACTGTCATCTACAGAGACACTAGAAAATCTGGATATACTGTCATCTACAGAGAGACACTAGAACATCTGGATATTCTGTTATCTAACCCATAAGTGAGAGAGAGAAAAGTCAACCGTAGGACCTTATTAAAGACTAACCGAAGAGGGTTACATGTCTTCAGTTAGAGTCTAAATCAGCTGTGATTGGCTGTCTGCTCAGGTGAGCTGTGATTGGCTGCTACAGGAAGTGGTTACAACTTAAAAAGTTTATTTCATAAAATGTGATGATTTTAATGGTTACGTATTTTGTTATTATGACACACATACACACACACACACACACACACACACACACGAGGTGTTTCAGTGGGCAGATCCGGGTTTTTTCCGGGTCTCTCCTTCAGGAGGATGTTGGTTTTGCTGCCCTGCAGCCGCCGGAGGGGCGGTGCAGAGTCTTTTTGATAAATACAGCAGTGACACGTGTAAAGCCGCCAGAGGCGCGTGCGGCTGTGCGCGTGCCGCCGCTGCACGGACAGGAGACCGGGGGGTCTCAGGGGCGCGAGCGGCGCGTGCACTCACCTAAACTGCCGGTGAATCCGTCCATTTTCCGGGAGAAAAGCGGGAGTCCAGGCCGAGGCCTGCGGGAGGCTGAGCGCGCGCTGCGGGCCGCAGAGGGGGGGGAGGCGTGCCGAGCCGAGCCGGGCCAGGTCAGACCCCGCTGCGCTGCCCAAGAGGCCGAAGATCCGCTGCTTTGTTCCGCCTGGAGACGCAGAAGGAGCCGCTGCTGGAGGATCCACCGCCGGGAGACACACACACATCCGGGGACAGACACGACGGAGCGACGCTGACGCTGCTATTCTAGATGTTTTAAATGTTATGTTTTTAAAATTGTTATTATTGACTGGTGCTGAGAGAGTACCAAGGCACATTGTATTTCATTGCTGTGGTACTTCGTACTAATATGCATATAACAATAAACATGAACTTGAATATACTGTCATCTACAGAGAGAGACACTAGAACATCTGGATATACTGTCATCTACAGAGAGACGAACATCTGGATATACTCTCATCTACAGAGACATTAAAACATCTGGACATACTGTCATCTACAAAGAGACACTAGAACATCTGGATATACAGTCATCTACAGAGAGAGACACTACAACATCTGGATATACTGTCATCTACAGAGAGAGACACTAGAACATCTGGATATAATGTCATCTACAGAGACACTAGAACATCTGGACATACTGTCATCTACAAAGAGACACTAGAACATCTGGATATACTGTCATCTACAGAGAGAGACACTAGAACATCTGGATATACTGTCATCTACAGAGACACTAGAACATCTGGATATACTGTCATCTACAGAGACACTAAAACATCTGGACATACTGTCATCTACAAAGAGACACTAGAACATCTGGATATACTGTCATCTACAGAGACACTAGAACATCTGGATATACTGTCATCTACAGAGACACTAGAACATCTGGATATACTGTCATCTACAGAGACACTAAAACATCTGGACATACTGTCATCTGCAGAGAGACACTAGCACATCTGGATATACTGTCATCTACAGAGACACTAGAACATCTGGATATAATGTCATCTACAGAGACACTAAAACATCTGGACATACTGTCATCTACAAAGAGACACTACAATATCTGGATATACTGTCATCTACAGAGAGAGACACTAGAACATCTGGATATACTGTCATCTGCAGAGAGACACTAGCACATCTGGATATACTGTCATCTACAGAGACACTAGAACATCTGGACATACTGTCATCTACAAAGAGACACTACAATATCTGGATATACTGTCATCTACAGAGAGACACTAGAACATCTGGATATACTGTAATCTACAGAGACACTAGAACATCTGGATATACTGTCATCTACAGAGAGAGACTCTAGAACATCTGGATATACTGTCATCTACAAAGACACTAGAACATCTAGATATACTGTCATCTACAGAGACACTAGAACATCTGAATATACTGTCATCTACAGAGAGACACTAGAACATCTGGACATTCTGTCATCTACAGAGAGACTAGAACATCTGGATATACTGTCATCTGCAGACACTAGAACATCTGGATATACTGTCATCTACAGAGACACTAGAACATCTGAATATACTGTCATCTACAGAGAGACACTAGAACATCTGGACATTCTGTCATCTACAGAGAGACTAGAACATCTGGATATACTGTCATCTGCAGACACTAGAACATCTGGATATACTGTCATCTACAGAGACACTAGAACATCTGGACATTCTGTCATCTACAGAGACACTAGAACATCTGGATATACTGTCATCTACAGAGACACTAAAACATCTGGATATACTGTCATCTACAGACACTAGAACATCTGGATATACGGTCATCTGCAGAGACACTAGAACATCTGGATATACTGTCATCTACAGAGACACTAGAACATATGGATATACTGTCATCTACAGAGACACTAAAACATCTGGATATACTGTCATCTACAGACACTAGAACATCTGGATATACGGTCATCTGCAGAGACACTAGAACATCTGGATATACTGTAATCTACAGAGACACTAGAACATCTGGATATACTGTCATCTACAGAGACACTAGAACATCTGGATATACTGTCATCTACAGACACTAGAACATCTGGATATACTGTCATCTACAGAGAGACACTAGAACATCTGGATATTCTGTTATCTAACCCATAAGTGAGAGAGAGAAAAGTCAACCGTAGGACCTTATTAAAGACTAACCGAAGAGGGTTACATGTCTTCAGTTAGAGTCTAAATCAGCTGTGATTGGCTGTCTGCTCAGGTGAGCTGTGATTGGCTGCTACAGGAAGTGGTTACAACTTAAAAAGTTTATTTCATAAAATGTGATGATTTTAATGGTTACGTATTTTGTTATTATGACACACACACACAGAGACACACACACACACACATACATACACACAGACACTCACACATACATACACACAGACACTCACACACACACACACATACATACATACACACGGACACTCTCTCACACACACACACACACACACACACACACACACACACACACACACAGACACACACACACACACACACACCCAGAGACACACACACACACACACACTCTCTCTCACACACACACACACACACACACACGAGATATGAGCAGACAGGATGATTTAATAACCCATTTCCTTCTTTGTTCTTTAGGTCAGAGTCCACACACACACACACACACACACACACACACACACACACACACACACGAGGTGTTTCAGTGGGCAGATCCGGGTTTTTTCCGGGTCTCTCCTTCAGGAGGATGTTGGTTTTGCTGCCCTGCAGCCGCCGGAGGGGCGGTGCAGAGTCTTTTTGATAAATACAGCAGTGACACGTGTAAAGCCGCCAGAGGCGCGTGCGGCTGTGCGCGTGCCGCCGCTGCACGGACAGGAGACCGGGGGGTCTCAGGGGCGCGAGCGGCGCGTGCACTCACCTAAACTGCCGGTGAATCCGTCCATTTTCCGGGAGAAAAGCGGGAGTCCAGGCCGAGGCCTGCGGGAGGCTGAGCGCGCGCTGCGGGCCGCAGAGGGGGGGGAGGCGTGCCGAGCCGAGCCGGGCCAGGTCAGACCCCGCTGCGCTGCCCAAGAGGCCGAAGATCCGCTGCTTTGTTCCGCCTGGAGACGCAGAAGGAGCCGCTGCTGGAGGATCCACCGCCGGGAGACACACACACAGATCCGGGGACAGACACGACGGAGCGACGCTGACGCTGCGCATGCGCGGTGCAGACTCCGCCTGCTCCGGCACGGAGGGGGGGGGGGCTGTTTACTCACTTATTAAAATCAGAATCAGAAAAGGTTTATTCCCAAAAATAAGTTAGACTGAGGAGGAATCTGCAAACATGAACAAACATAATAACATGAATAATAAATAATAACTTAAAGAGAGGAGTTATTAATATTAATAACTGTAATAATATATATATAGATATAGATATATAGATATAGATATATAGAAATATATATCTATAGATATATATATATAGATATCTATAGATATATATATAGATATATATATGTAAAATATATATATATAGATAGATAGATATATATAGATATATATATCTATCTATATATCGATATATCTCTCTCTCTCTATATATATATATCGATATATATATATATATATATCGATATATATATATATATCTCTATATTTTATATATATATATATATTTTACATATATATATATCGATATATCTCTATATATATATATATATCTATATATATATAGATATATATATATAGAGATATATCGATATATCTCTATATATATAGATATATATAGAGATATATCGATATATATATATATGTAAAATATATATATATATAGAGATATATCGATATATATATATATATGTAATATATATATAGAGATATAGAGATATATATAGATATCTCTATATATATAGAGATATATCGATATATCTCTATATATATATATATTTTACATATATATATATATCGATATATCTCTATATATCTCTATATATATAGAGATATATATTAGGGCTGTCAAATGATTAAAATTTTTAATCCTGATTAATCGCATATTTTATCACATGATTATAATTCTGTTATTTAGCGTCTCAGAACAGTTTTTAAGTCATATTAACAATGAGAGCCGTTCTTACCAGAGGATCTTAACTGGGAATCAAATGAATGCAAAGAAAGTGACTTTATGAACTTGACTTTAGGATTAGTAATTATTTATTTACTGTAAACAAAAGAAAAATGTGTGAATCTGTCATTATTGCACAATTCCTCCAAGTCCCGAACTAAAAACTAAAGATCCTATCTGTCCTTACCAGAGTCCATCTAGTGTTTAGTAACTCCTAAATAATGTAGATTCCTCACTGACGTCCAGTGATCAGCGGTTAATGAGACAGAGTTTGGACTCTGCAGCAGTTCCTGTTTAGCTGCTTTCTCCCTGGAGTACAGGCTGTATCCGTGAAAACTCCTGTCCCGACGAGACAGGTCAACCGTAGTACGTCTTTAAGACCCGAGTCCTCTACCATGCTGACAGGTCTGCAGGTAGTTACCACCCGTTTAGCCCGCTAGCAGGTAGCATCACGTTAACTGAACTATATGCTTAGCTCGTAGCTGGTAGCTCCAGCTGGACGTGCTTCGTGATCTTTTAATTCAGCTTTACACAACGTGCATATGCTTTAGACTTGTCTACGAGCCGTCCGGGAGTTTTGGAAAATAAAAAGCTCCATTCAGAGTTATTGCTGCTGTGTTTCTCCATCATGCTGCAGCCTTCAGCAGCAGGATGTGTTAGGAGGAAGTGGCAGCTTGATGAGAAGTAACGGTGCTGCAAAGGGTCAAAATAGTAGCTGTTAGGCCCCACGCCAAGCCCAGTGAGGTGGAAATACATTAATAAATGGAGGCATGAGATTAATGAGATTAAAAAAAATGAATCGCGTCGCGTTGGCCCTTAATCGCATTGCGATTAACGCTGACAGCCCTAATATATATACATATATATATATATGTATATGTATATATATATATATATATATACACACACACACACACATATATATACACACACACACACACACACATATATATATATATACACACACACGCACACACATACACATATATATATACACACACACACACACACACACATATATATATATATATATATTTATACACATACATACACACACACACATACACATATGTATATATATATATATATATTTATACACATACATACATACATACATACACACACACACATACACATATATATATATATATATATATATACATACATACATACATACAGTCAAGCCCAAAATTATTCATACTCCTGGCAAATTCTGACTGAAAGTTGCTTTTCTTCAACCAGCAAGTCTTTTTTTTGACCGGAAATGACACAGGCTTCTCCCAAAAGATAATAAGACGATGTACAAGAAAAATATTACTCATCTTTTATTCACATTTGAACAAAAAGTGGCATGTTCAACATGATTCATACCCTTTGCAAACTGTCACAGTCTATGGGAAAATCCAAAGATCTATACCATTCCAAATAGTCCAAGCTGTTGTAAAGCATCCTAATTAGCCTGATTCATTGGGAACAGCTGTTTTAATCAAGTCAACAGGAGAAAAACAGAAGCTCTCTGCTCTTGGTTTGTGGACAGTCATGGCTAAGACAAAGGAGCTCAGTGAGGACCTGCAGCTGCGCATTGTGGCTGCTCATAGGTCAGGAAACGGCTATGAGACCATATCTAAATGTTTGGAAGTTTCAGTGGCTACAGTGCAAAGTATTATTAAAAAATACAATACGTTCTGCACTGTGAAAACTCTCAGAGGACGTGGTTGGAAGCCAATAGTGACACCTGTGCTGGCCAGGAGGATAGTGAGAGAGGTAAAAAAGAATCCAAGGATCACCACCAAGACCATCCTGAAGAATCTGGACTCTGCTGGTGGCAACATCTCAAGGCAGGCAGTCCAACAGATACTACACACCGCTGGGGTCCATGGACGCAGACCAAGGAGGACACCACTTCTCCAGATAAGGCACATAGAAGTCCGCTTGGCCTTTGCAAATGCTCATCTGGACAAAGAAGAAGACTTCTGGTCTTCTGTTTTATGGTCAGATGAAACACAAATTGAATTGTTTGGCCACAATGATGTAGCCTTCATTTGGCGTACAAAAGGAGAAGCCTTCAACCCTAAGAACACCATCCCCACTGTCAAATATGGTGGTGGGAACCTAATGTTTGGGGGGTGTTTTTCAGCCGGTGGACAGGGAACATAATCATAGTAAACGACAC
>NC_135877.1:23971016-23976016 GCF_031162955.1 Sander vitreus | reverse complement strand
GTGCTGGGTACTGAGACAGAGTATTAGTATGGTATATAGTATTATAGTAGTATATTGTGTGTATTAGTACCTGTGATGTGTACTGAGACAGAGTATTAGTATAGTATTACAGTAGTATATTGTGTGTATTAGTACCTGCAGCAGAGAGATGACGATAAAGACGATGGCCACGGTGTAGAGGTTTCCAGGTAACCAGTCCTCCAATGCAGCGATGCAGCCTTTAGTGAAGATATGACTGCTCCACTCCCTCTGCAGTCACACAATATATACACATTAACACAACGTTCACACAACATTCACACAACATTAGAACAACGTTCACACATTAACACAACGTTCACACAACATTCACATAACATTCACACATTAGAACAATGTTCACACATTAACACAACGTTCACACAACATTCACACATTAACACAACGTTCACACAACATTAACACAACGTTCACACAACATTAACACAAAATTAACACAACGTTCACACAACATTCACACAACATTAGAACAACGTTCACACATTAACACAACGTTCACACAACATTAACACAACGTTCACACAACATTCACACAACATTAGAACAACGTTCACACATTAACACAACGTTCACACAACATTAACACAACGTTCACACATTAGAACAATGTTCACACATTAACACAACGTTCACACATTAACACAACGTTCACACAACATTAACACAACGTTCACACAACATTAACACAACGTTCACACATTAACACAACGTTCACACAACATTCACATAACATTCACACATTAGAACAATGTTCACACATTAACACAACGTTCACACAACATTCACACATTCACACAACGTTCACACAACGTTCACACAACGTTCACACATTAGTTTATTGATTTATTTATGCTTTAATCAACGGATGAACTGTGACGCCAAGAAGAACGGAATGTGGTTGATTTACTGACCGCTCCCTACAAAGCTTTTACATCACATGTCATTTAGCTGATGCTTTATCCAAAGTGACTTACAATTGCAATATATATCAGAGGTCACACACCTCTGGAGCAATTAGGGGTTAAGTGCCTTGCTCAGAGACACATTGGTTGATGTATCACCGTAGGAATCGAACCCGGATCTCCCACATCAAAGGCATGTGTCATATCCACTGTCCCATCACCACCCTCTCACCTGACCCTGTAGAGACCCTCTTCAAACAGGAAGTTACAGTTACAGAACAGGAAGGGATCTCACCTTGGGTCTGTTTCTGACGTCGTAGCCACACTGAGTGTTCACCACTCCTGGTGAGTCCTGAAACACGCAAACACAGTTAACTTCAACAATGTTGTTTTGTAACCATTGTGACTAATATATGTGTGGGGTTATGTATGTATATATGTGTGAGTGTTGATGGGTTTTTTATATATATATATATATATATATATATATATATATATATATATATATATATATATATATATATATATATATATATATATATATATATATATATATGTGTGAGTGTTGATGGGTTATATATGTATATGTGTGTAGATGGGTTATACAGTGGTGTGAAAAAGTGTTTGCCCCCTTCCTCATTTCCTGTTCCTTTGCATGTTTGTCACACTTAAGTGTTTCGGAACATCAAACCAATTTAAACAAAAGTCAAGGACAACACAAGTAAACACAAAATGCAATTTGTAAATGAAGGTGTTAATTATTAAAGGTGAAAAAAAATCCAAACCATCATGGCCCTGTGTGAAAAAGTGATTGCCCCCTAAACCTAATAACTGGTTGGGCCACCCTTAGCAGCAACAACTGCAACCAAGCGTTTGCGATAACGTGCAATGAGGCTTTTACAGCGTCCTGGAGGAATTTTGGCCCACTCATCTTTGCAGAATTGTCCTAATTCAGTTACATTAGAGGGTTTTCGAGCATGAACGGCCTTTTTAAGGTCATACCACAACATCTCAATAGGATTCAGGTCAGGACTTTGGCTAGGCCACTCCAAAGTCTTCATTTTGTTTTTCTTCAGCCATTCGGTGGTGGACTTGCTGGTGTGTTTAGGATCATTGTCCTGCTGCAGAACCCAAGTTCGTTTCAGCTTGAGTACACGAACAGATGGTCGGACATTCTCCTTCAGGATCTCTTGGTAGACAGCAGAATTCATAGTTCCTTTTATCACGGCAAGTCTTCCAGGTCCTGAAGCAGCAAAACAGCCCCAGACCATCACACTACCACCACCATATTTTACAGTTGGTATAATGTTCTTTTATGAAATGCAGTGTTCCTTCTACGCCAGATATACTTGGACACACACCTTCCAAAGAGTTCCACTTTTGTCTCATCGGTCCACAGAATGTTGTCCCAAAAGTCTTGGGGATCATCAAGATGTGTTCTGGAGAAATTGAGACAAGCTTTGATGTTCTTTTTTGCTCAGCAGTGGTTTTCTCCTTGGAACTCTGCCATGCAGGCCATTTTTGCCCAGTCTTTTCCTGATGGTGGAGGCATGAACGCTGACCTTAACTGAGGCAAGTGAGGCCTGCAGTTCTTTGGACGTTGTTGTGGGGTCTTTTGTGACCTCTTGGATGAGTCGTCGCTGCGCTCTTGGGGGTAATTTTGGGCGGCCGGCCACTCCTGGGAAGGTTCACCACTGTTCCATGTCTTCGCCATTTGTGGATAATGGCTCTCACTGTGGTTCGCTGGATTCCCAAAGCTTTGGAAATGGCTTTATAACCCTTTCCAGACTGATAGATCTCAATTACTTTCTTTCTCAATTGTTCCTGAATTTCTTTGGGTCTCGGCATGATGTGTAGCTTTTAAGGATCTTCTGGTGGACCTTACTGTGTCAAGCAGCTCCTATTTAAGTGATGCCTTGATTGTGAACAGGTGTGGCAATAATCAGGCCTGGGTGTGGCTAGAGAAATTGAACTCAGGTGTGGACAACCACAGTTATAGTATGTTTTAACAAGGGGGGCAATCACTTTTTCACACAGGGCCATGATGGTTTGGATTTTTTTTCTCTTTTAATAATAAACACCTTCATTTACAAATTGCATTTTGTGTTTACTTGTGTTGTCCTTGACTTTTGTTTAAATTGGTTTGATGTTCCGAAACACTTAAGTGTGACAAACATGCAAAGGAACAGGAAATGAGGAAGGGGGCAAACACTTTTTCACACCACTGTATATGTATATATGTGTGAGTGTAGATGGGATATATATGTATTTATGTGTGAGTGTAGATGGGTTATATATGTATATATGTATGTGTGTGTGTGTGAGTGAGGTAAACTGACCGCGGGGTCCGTGATGCAGCAGGAGAAAGGAACGCCACACTTCTCTCTGCTGCGATGAGTCCCGTTACAGCTGAAATAAATGTTCTGGTCCCAGTCGTCTGGTTCCTGGGCACCACAGCAGTGGTTCTGGTACACAGAAACACACACAGATATATACATATATATATATATATATATATATATATATATATATATATATATATATATATATATATATATATATATATATATACTACACACATACACATACACACACACATTATATATATACACATATATATATATATATATATATATATACACATATATATATATATATATATATATATATATACACATATATATATATATATATATATATATATATATATATATATATATATACACACACACACATACATTATATATATATATATACACACACACATACATATATATATATGTGTGTGTGTATATATATGTATATGTATGTGTGTGTGTATATATATATATATATATATATATATATATATATATATATATATACACACACACATATACATATATATATATATATATATATATATATATATATATATATATATACACACACATACATACACACACACACACATACATACACACACATATACACACACACACATAACCCTAACCCTTAAATTCCAGTTTTTTCAAAACGTATGAACCCAGATGACTACAGCATTAGGGTGAGGTTAGGTGAGGGGGGGTTAGGGTTGGGGGTGAAGTTAGGTGGGGTGTTAAAGCGTTACCATCCTCTGCAGGGAGTCGATGAGGTTCTGAAGGTCGATGTCGTCCCGGTAGGCTCTGACGTTCGCCAGGAAGAAGTCGTTGATCCATTCTCGGACCTGACTCTGAAACACCACGGCCAGCACGGCCGCCGTCAGCTCAAGGACGAAGATGAAGCCGATCACGCCCGAAAACTGGACCAGACACACACAAGGACCGGATGAACGCAGAACAAAACACAGAGCAAGATTGTTTTTAAATGTACAATCTTTAGAAAAACAGAAACTAAATCAAACTATCAAAAGCCGTCTTGGTTCATCTTTCCACTGTTCCAACAATCACCACTCTGGTTTGGTTGAAATAAACCCTTAATTCACCCATTTACATGTGGAGATATGCTGGCTCTATACACGCTAAAAGTCCTGATTATTTACATGGAGTCTGGTGGAGATATGCTGGCTCTATACACACTAAAAGTCCTGATTATTTACATGGAGTCTGGTGGAGATATGCTGGCTCTATACACGCTAAAAGTCCTGATTATTAACATGGAGTCTGGTGGAGATATGCTGGCTCTATACACGCTAAAAGTCCTGATTATTTACATGGAGTCTGGTGGGTTTGGTGATGGGGATTTCGGGGCTGTTTCATGTTAAACTAAAAGGATCTTCCTCTTTAACTAAAAGGTCTATCTCTGTAGGGATCCATCCCATAATGTTGTCAGACTCTTAGAATAATAATCTGAGTCTGTCAGCAGCAAAAACAGAACTTTTAGTGACTATAACTGCTGCTGAACATTAGTCCTGTAGGGTAACATTACAGCTTGGTTCTGGTTTAATACTGGACCAGTTTCACAGACTGTTGTTCCATCAGACACTCAGACCCTTTAACGTACAAACTTTAGCAGACAGATGTTTTCTCTGAGAGCGCCCACGCAGCCGGCGAAGCCCAGAATGAAGGTGACTCCGCCCAC
>NC_135877.1:23916016-23961016 GCF_031162955.1 Sander vitreus | reverse complement strand
ATTTGTTCATTTTCAACTTAATACATACTGTGTAAATATACTTAGTTTGTACCTATACTTATATTGTTTAATATTCCATCTAAAGAATGTGTGACGTGCACCAACAACACCAAAACTAATTCCTTGTATGTGTTAAAAAACGTACATGGCAATAAAACCCTTTCTGATTCTGATTCATATTTAACACGCTGACATCACACAAGATTACCTGATTTATCATCAAGAAATGGACCACGAACCTGCAGAACGGAGCCCACTGTTTTTCGGTTTGGGGGAGGAGACATTCTGAGATTTTAATATTTTTAATTTGTTTAAAATCTGTAGAAACGTCTGCGTGCGCAGACTCTGTGCTGGGCTATTTATTTAAAACATGAACACCGACGACAGATTCATTTACAACAAAACAAACTTTATTAATAATATTTTCTGTACAAAGTGTTTGTTTCCTGCAGAGCTCTGTTTAAACTCCTCCTCTTCCAATCACAGCGCAGCAGCAGCATCACTTGTTGCGGGGCTGGGTTCCTCGTCCAATCACAGTGCAGCAGTAGCATCACTTGTTGCGGGGCTGGGTGGCGATGTAGAGCGCCACCAGGCAGTACAGCGCCCCCCCCACAGTCAGACCCATGGTGCTCCGGTACAGCAAGCGGTCCAGCACCCCCCCCTTCAGATGGACCGGCACGCCGTCTGACCTCTGAGAGAGAGGGGGGATTATTACATCATCACACTAACCCTATGAGAGAGAGAAGGGGGGTTATTATATCATCACACTAACCCTCTGAGAGTGGGGGGTTTATTACATCATCACTTTGCAGCTTGGTTTCTGGTTCTGCTCCAGCAGAACTTTCTCCGTAGTCTACGTAAGTGGTCTAATGTTATACTAGTGAGCTGGTGTGTGTGTGTGTGTCTCTGTGTGTGTGTGTGTCTGTGTGTGTGTGTGTGTATCTGTAATTAACCATACCACCGACTTCGTAACACATGATTCCAGGAAGGTCTGGAGTAATGTTCCATATTCATGGCGTGTGGGCGGGGCTTAGTTCGGCTGGCATCCAGGCTGACACATTCATGGGTTTGGGGACATTTTATGAACCCAAAAATCTGTCGGCCCTATCTCATTTGTCAAGGTATTTGTTTCGGTCCCTCTAGCGAAGACGGATACGGGATGGCGGTCCACGCCCCCCGCGGCTTCCTGTGAGCGAGGGTGATGCTGCCTCTGGTGACCTCTGGTGACCTCTACCCAGCCCGGCCCAGAAAGATACCAAACCCCCAACAGATATGTAAATCTACCTGATCGTACCAATGAGGGGATTTACAGGTAGATGCAGGGATTCTGAGAAACATCACATCATGATGACATCACAGAGTTACCTGGATGACATCACGATGACATCAGAGTTACCTGGAAGAGTGTCTGCAGGTGGGAGACTCGGTTGGGCCCCAGGTACTCCACATGACTTCCTGCTTCAGACACCAGTTTGGTCGGAGACGCAAAGATGGGAGGAGGACGGGCAGGGGGGACACCTGGACGCAGCCCCTGAGAGACAGACAGGTAGAGAGACAGAGAGAGACAAAGACAGAGAGACAGACAGGGAGAGAGAGAGAGAGAGACAAAGACAGAGACACAGACAGGGAGAGAGAGAGAGAGAGAGAGAGAGAGAGAGGGAGAGACAAGGGGAGAGAGAGAGATATGAATTTAATAAATCACAGCTGATCAGGTTAATAATCATTATCTGACTGAATGATGAAGTACTGAAACATTAGATTAATAACTGATAAATATAAACATATGTAACCGAGGGGTTATTATGGTCTAGACCAGTGGTTCTCACATGGGGGTACATGAAATCTTTGCAAAAATGCAAATTCAAAAATATCCATCCATCCTTCCATCTTCGTCTGCTTATCCAGTATCGGGTCGCGGGGGTAGCAGCTCCAGCAGGGGACCCCAAACTTCCCTTTCCCGAGCCACATTAACCAGCTCCGACTGGGGAATCCCGAGGCGTTCCCAGGCCAGGTTAGAGATATAATCCCTCCACCTAGTCCTGGGTCTTCCCTGAGACCTCATCCCAGCTGGACGTCCCTCCACCTAGTCCTGGGTCTCCCCCGAGGCCTCCTCCCAGCTGGACGTCCCTCCACCTAGTCCTGGGTCTCCCCCGAGGCCTCCTCCCAGCTGGACGTCCCTCCACCTAGTCCTGGGTCTCCCCCGAGGCCTCCTCCCAGCTGGCCGTGCCTGGAACACCTCCCTAGGGAGGCCTCCAGGGGGCATCCTTACCAGATGCCCGAACCACCTCAACTGGCTCCTTTCGACGCGAAGGAGCAGCGGCTCTACTCCGAGCTCCTCACGGATAACTGAGCTTTTCACCCTATCTCTAAGGGAGACGCCAGTTACCCTCCTGAGGAAACCCATTTCGGCCACTTGTACCCTGGATCTTGTTCTTTCGGTCATGACCCAGCCTTCATGACCATAGGTGAGGGTAGGAACAAAAACTGACCGGTAGATTGAGAGCTTTGCCTTCTGGCTCAGCTCTCTTTTCGTCACAACGGTGCGATAAATTGAATGTAATACCGCACCTGCTGTGCTGATTCTCCGACCAATCTCCCGCTCCATTGTCCCCTCACTCGCGAACAAGACCCCAAGGTACTTGAACTCCTTCACTTGGGGTAAGGAGTTCGTCCAGTTGACAAGTAATTCAAAAATATGTCATACATACAGTCAGGTCCATAAATATTGGGACATCGACACAATTCTAATCTTTTTGGCTCTATACACCACCACAATGGAGTTGAAATGAAACGAACAAGATGTGCTTTAACTGCAGACTTTCAGCTTTAATTTGAGGGTATTTACATCCAAATCAGGTGAACGGTGTAGGAATTACAACAGTTTGTATATGTGCCTCCCACTTTTTAAGGGACCAAAAGTAATGGGACAATTGGCTGCTCAGCTGTTCCATGGCCAGGTGTGTGTTATTCCCTCATTATCCCATTTACAAGGAGCAGATAAAAGGTCCAGAGTTCATTTCAAGTGTGCTATTTACATTTGGAATCTGTTGCTGTCAATTCTCAATATGAGATCCAAAGAGCTGTCACTATCAGTGAAGCAAGCCATCATTAGGCTGAAAAATCTAAACAAACCCATCAGAGAGATAGTAAAAACATTAGGTGTGGCCAAATCAACTGTTTGGAACATTCTTAAAAGAAAGAACGCACCGGTGAGCTCAGCAACACCAAAAGACCCGGAAGACCACAGAAAACAACTGTGGTGGATGACCGAAGAATACTTTCCCTGGTGAAGAAAACACCATCACAACAGTTGGCCAGATCAAGAACACTCTCCAGGAGGTAGGTGTATGTGTGTCAAAGTCAACAATCAGAGAAGACTTCACCAGAGTGAATACAGAGGGTTCACTACAAGATGTAAACCATTGGTGAGCCTCAAAAAACAGGAAGGCCAGATTAGAGTTTGCCAAACAACATCTAAAAAAAGCCTTCACATTTCTGGAACAACATCCTATGGACAGATGAGACAAAGATCAACTTGTACCAGAGTGATGGGAAGAGAAGAGTATGGAGAAGGAAAGGAACTGCTCATGATCCAAAGCATACCACCTCATCAGTGAAGTATGGTGGTGGTAGTGTCATGGCGTGGGCATGTATGGCTGCCAATGGAACTGCTTCTCTTGTATTTATTGATGATGTGACTGCTGACAAAAGCAGCAGGATGAATTCTGAAGTGTTTCGGGCAATATTATCTGCTCATATTCAGCCAAATGCTTCAGAACTCATTGGATGGTGCTTCACAGTGCAGATGGACAATGACCCGAAGCATACTGCGAAAGCAACCAAAGAGTTTTTTAAGGGAAAGAAGTGGAATGTTATGCAATGGCCAAGTCAATCACCTGACCTGAATCCGATTGAGCATGCATTTCACTTGCTGAAGACAAAACTGAAGGGAAAATGCCCCAAGAACAAGCAGGAACTGAAGACAGTTGCAGTAGAGGCCTGGCAGAGCATCACCAGGGATGAAACCCAGCGTCTGGTGATGTCTATGCCTTCCAGACTTCAGGCTGGAATTGAATGCAAAGGATTTGCAACCAAGTATTAAAAAGTGAAAGTTTGATTTATGATTGTTAATCTGTCCCATTACTTTTGGTCCCTTAAAAAGTGGGAGGCACATATACAAACTGTTGTAATTCCTACACCGTTCACCTGATTTGGATGTAAATACCCTCAAATTAAAGCTGAAAGTCTGCAGTTAAAGCACATCTTGTTCGTTTCATTTCAACTCCATTGTGGTGGTGTATAGAGCCAAAAAGATTAGAATTGTGTCGATGTCCCAACATTTATGGACCTGACTGTAATTCCTGAAATAATTAAACTATAATAATGAATGAATGAAGTGATGGATTCTGGACATCTGAAATGTCCCATTTACAGGTTGTTGTTCAGTGAATCTAGCCCTGCCGGTGTGGTGTCCCTACTGGTTTCTACACTAACTGGTTACTACACTAACTACACTTACTGGTTTCCACACTAACTACACTAACTAGTTTCCACACTAACTGGTTACCACACGTACTGGTTTCCACACTTACTGGTTTCCACACTAACTGGTTTCCACACTAACGACACTAACTAGTTTCCACACTAACTGGTTTCCACTAACTGGTTTCTACACTAACTGGTTTCCACACTAACTACACTAACTGGTTTCTACACTAACTGGTTTCCACACTAACTGGTTTCTACACTAACTGGTTTCCACACTAACTGGTTTCTACACTAACTGGTTTCCACACTACACTAACTGGTTTCTACACTAACTGGTTTCTACACTAACTGGTTTCCACACTAACTGGTTTCCACACTAACTGGTTTCCACACTAACTGGTTTCCACACTACACTAACTGGTTTCCACACTAACTGGTTTCCACACTAACGACACTAACTAGTTTCCACACTAACTGGTTTCCACTAACTGGTTTACACACTAACTGGTTTCCACTAACTGGTTTCCACACTAACTGGTTTCCACACTAACTGGTTTCTACACTAACTGGTTTCCACACTAACTACACTAACTGGTTTCTACACTAACTGGTTTCCACACTAACTGGTTTCCACACTAACTGGTTTCCACACTAACTGGTTTCCACACTAACTGGTTTCTACACTAACTGGTTTCTACACTAACTGGTTTCCGTATATTGTGTCTACCTAACAGCAGCAGCTGTTGCTGCCTCTCGCTGCCAGATTCATCACACAATCACAAAAACATTACTGGTGATTTTCAGGTGGCATCTCATATCTATTGCTGCGAAGCAAAGCCGAGTGAAGTGAAAATAAATTAATAAATGGCGGCATGCGATTAATACGATTAACGCGTTAATGCTGACAGCCCTAGTATTTTCTAAACTAAACCCAGGTAACCAGTTGGTTGAGATCAACTCAAGACTACATGCTACCTGGCTGCTGACGTAGTTGATTAATACATGACTGGAGACACTGGGCACAGCACGTCTCACGTTATTCAACACCAACACGGGAGAGAGGACGGCAAGATGGCGTCGCCGTAACATTACTCTGTTGTCGCTCTGCAATATGAAGTAGCAAACCTCGTTTTTTTTTTTTTAACAGTTAACATGAATTGAGGGCTTTCAAATGCTATCCTAATACTTCACAACTCTGAGACTTCTTGAAGAAGATATTTTTCTACATGTTTCCTTACTTTTTTGGCTTTTTGAAAACTGGCTAAAAGGTAGTGGCTAATGCAAACCACTTTCTGATAACCTAGCTAGCTAGCTAACGGCTAACTTTACAAACGGAACGGACTGTTACTTCTTCTGTTCGGCCAGTAGCCCTCGGTTGACCCACATATTCTTGAAAAATGGACAAAGAGGAAGATATTAGCAGCGTAATGCACTCATACGCCAAGAAGGCGAGATGGAGGTAACTTTACCGGAGCAGGAGGGCTCGAACACAGCGCACACACATTGCCAAATGCGCCGAAGCCACCAAGAGAAGTAAAACAATTGATGATAACGAAGGTCAGTCTGTGTCCATTTCTGTTCTGCTAACAGTAATGGAGAGGGTTGAAAAGATGTAAGAAGAGTCACTGAGGAGGTTGCAGTCTTTGGAAGCGACAGTTAAAGAGAATACTTGCTCCATAAAAAGTGTCACTGACACTATGCAATATATGGGGAAACAAATAAAAGAAGCAACAGACAAAGTTGAAACCCTAGAGAAAAAAAGTTGGATTCCTGGAGAAAGAAAACTTTGTGCTCCGTGACAGGTGCAATGAACCTGATAATTACAAGATGAGGTGGAATCTACATGTCGCTGGGGTCAAGGAACAAGCAGGAGAAAATGTAAAAAAACTTCTGGTGGACCTACTCAGCCAGGTCTCACCAGACATCGCAGACCAACTGGCCTTTTCCGTGGACATCGCTCACAGACTGGGACCCCGCTCAGGAGAGGCACGTTCCAACCGCCGTATCATTGTGCAGTTTCTATCACGAACCCACAGGGACAAGATTTAGAAGGATGCCAGAACATCGACCGTACTCAAGGTACTCAAATTGTGGCCGCTGGTCGAACAGGCGAGGAAGGAGGGGAAGAAAGCAGGCTTCAGAGGACATTTCGCACATATTGATGGTAAAAGGGTCACAGTGAATGACATGTAAGCGAGGCCTCTGAGCTGCTCTATATGCGTAGGCTTGCACATGTGAGTCTTATCTAAGGTAAGAGCAGGCTTGGATAACAGATTTACTGTGGTCATGACCTTTAATGATATCTGCTCTACCTCTGGGTGGATTATTCATCTCAGGAATACCAAAAAAAAAGAAAGAAAAACTGCCAGCCAAGTTCTACTGTAAACACTAAACAACAACAAAAATCTGGATTAAAAAAATGTATAAAAAAATTAATAATCTAAAAAATAAAATGGTCTAATTCACAAACAAAATAAAAAAAAATGTTCAAAGGATTTACCTACTGTATTTACAAACTCACCCAAGGTTATCTACATATTAGTTTCTACTTTTGCTAGTGTGAATAGTTTATACAGTACTCTACTATATACTGTAAAGTTGCTAGAACCTACTATGAGTTGTATGAATGGTAGCAACTCTCCACTGATTGGATGACATGAATATGGGTCATCTGTAGATGGACATATGGGCCGTTTTGTTTTCAAGTTTAGATGTAATGCTCTCAATGCTGAATATCGTTTTATGGTTAGGACCTCAGAAAAGGTGGGTAGAACAGAAAAATGAAGGGTACCGATAAAAAACACAAGTTAAAAAAGACAGAATTAAATATTATTTCCTTTTTTGTGTAAAAATATGCTAGGTAATTAATTAAAGTTACGTATGGCTCTTGTAACTATACTTTAAAATTCAGTAAATTGTCAGGTTAACGGCTCTTTTATAGCCTACTTGGAGAAAAAATGTCTCTAAATATTTTCCTCAAAGGACATAGCTTTATTTTTGGGGTAGAGTTCTCAACATATTTATACAGAATGTACCTACATGCCCATGGTCTTTTGCTAGGGGCTTTTTCTATTGCAGAGTTTACCACAACTTTCTAACTAAGTGTTTAGAGAGAATATTGTGTATTTTTACCTGATATTGTTCTATGTCTTTGTCCTTAATGTCTATTAATGCCAGGGGTCTTAAAAATAGTGTGAAACGCAAGGCTCTGTTTCTGTTTGCAAAGAAAAATAACACAGATTTTTTTTTTTTTCAAGAATGTCACTCAACAGCCAATGATTGCAATTTTTGGAGGTCACAGTGGGGAGACAACATCTGGTTAGCACATGGATCAGAGCTCTGCTGGTGTAGGAATCTTTACGTACAATTTTAATGGAAACATTCAAAATACTGACTTAGATTCTTCACGGCATTTCCTCATAATGGTAATTACCAAAAAGAATCATACAATAGTCATTATAAACATATATGGATATAACTCCTCTGTGGAGCATAACATGCTTCTTGATACCATAGAGGATAAAATATCACACTGGTTGACCAAATACCCTTACTTTAGTTGTGGGAGGAGATTTATAGCGATGATTAATATATAGACAGACAGCCACCAAGGAGGTCAGGGTCTCCTAACTCGTGTTCAATTGTCTCATGGATAACTTGGACCTGGTTGATGTTTGGAGGGAACAGTTTCCAAATGACAGACAGTATACCTGGTCCAATAAGGACTGGTCAAGACAATCCAGAATTGACTACTGGTTAGTTTCCAGATGTTTAACGAAGAACAACATTTCAGTCAATATCAGTAACACTCCATTGACCGATCACAAAGCGATTTCAATAACTCTGTCCTCGGATCAGTCCTCTGGCCCAAAAGCCTCATTTTGGAAACGGAATAGTTCCCTCCTTGAACATGATCAGGTCAAACGAAGAGTCAAAGAATTGATTGAAAACTTTTGGAATAAAGCAAACTCTCAGAAAGCTTATGGGACAAATTGGGAGCTCCTAAAATATGAGTTGGGGAAGTTTCTCAGGAGGTTTGGTGGTGATCTGGCCAAGAACAGACGAGCAGTTGAAGACGAGGTTATTAATTATATGTTAATAAATTTTTTTTTAAATTCAACACCAACACGTTCCTTCACAATAAAAGCTCTCTGTTTACTGTAACTTCCTCTGAGAGGTTTCACAATAAAATACCTAACTCAAACTATTTTAAACGTCCCGTATGTTGCCCGGGCCTGACAGTTCATACAGAGATTATATTATTATGACCGTGTATTAGCCCGCGGAGTTATTTAATAGTGAAACCATGCTAGCATCAGCATTAGCATTGGCATACGGAGCTAACAAGGTCGAGGTGCTGTCTGACCTGCGGGCTGCACGCGGCGGCGGCGGGAACTCCGGTGAGCCGCTGCGTCACTCCGTTCAGTTTGAAGAACATCTCGTGGACACCGGAAACACCGGGGACACCGCTGGAGACTATTTAACCTGTTAGCTCGGACACAGCGCTAACTGCTGTTGACGACGATCCTCCGTCTGCGTGATGACGTCAGAGCGGTGCGGAAGGACCCGCGGCGGGAGGCCGTGACTTCTGCCTGAGCGGAATAAAAACAACAGCACTGCGGTTTATACAGGGCTGTAAGTACATTTACTCCAGTACTGTACTTCAGTATTACTTCAGCTACCTCACTCAAGTATTTTGTGTGTGTGTGTGTGTGTGTGTGTGTGTGTGTGTCTCTGTGTGTGTGAGTGTGTGTGTGTGTGTCTCTGTGTGTGTGTGTGTGTGTGTGTGTGTGTGTGTGTGTGTGTGTGTGTGTGTGTGTGTGTGTGTGTGTGTGTGTGTGTGTGTGTGTGTGTGTGTGTGTGTGTGTGTGTGTGTGTGTGTGTGTGTGTGTGTGTGTGTGTGTGTGTGTGTGTGTGTGTGTGTGTGTGTGTGTGTGTGTGTGTGTGTGTGTGTGTGTGTGTGTGTGTGTGTGTGTGTGTGTGTGAGTGTGAGTGTTGTATATTTAGTTGCAGCACTGCGTTGCTGATGTGTGGAGAAGGAACTCCGTTGACACTGTTGCTGATTATAAAAGGTTTATTACATCAAAGATTCCAGCATCAGTTTACAGACTCCATGGACATCTGGAGAGACGACCGACCCAATCTTCAACATTTGTCGCTGTACCGTTCTGCAGTTATCACACAGTATATATTCTGTGCATTTTAGTGGGAGGGTGTATGTATGAGTTGAGATAAAGGTCAACCTCAAGTGTCCTATACATGGACCAGGATGAACAGAGTCACTTTTGTTCTAGGGCCCCTCTGCTAATATCATAACAACATATGTTCTCATACACTGTTAAACGTGGGGTTCCTGTAGGCCTCTCCAAGGTCATAGGTTAACTGTGTCTAACTCGTTATTTAACTGTAGAATGACAGAATACATATTTACCAGGACATATACTTATCAGGGCCCCTTTCCTGTTATCCCCCAACAACTACATCCTCTCACATGTACAGGGCTCCAACTCTCTCACCATGACCTCAATAACATATTACAATATGGAATACATTGGGATACATGCAAACCTGATTAAAACTTAAGTCAAAGTGTGTGTGTGTGTGTGTGTGTGTGTGTGTGTGTGTGTATGTGCGCGTGTGGGTGTGTGTGTGAGTGTGTGTGTGTGTGTGTGTGTGTGTGTGTGTGTGTGTGTGTGTGTGTGTGTGTGTGTGTGAGGTGAGTGAGTGTGTGTGTGTGTGTGTGTGTGTGTGTGTCTGTCTGTGTGTGTCTGTGTGTGTGTGTGTGTGTGTGAGTGAGGTGTGTGTGTGTGTGTGTGTGTGTGTGTGTGTGTGTGTGTGTGTGTGTGTGTGTGTGTGTGTGTGTGTGTGTGTGTGTGTGTGTGTATGTGAGTGAGTGAGTGAGTGAGTGAGTGAGTGAGTGAGTGAGTGTGTGTGTGTGTGTGTAAATATAAACGACCTGAAAGATTTAGTTTCCACAGACGGCTGTGTGGGAACTAAATCCAGAAAGACAGAGCGTAGTCGTGATTTTAACTGCAGTATTTGACACCACAGTGAGAGGAGAGAGATGATTCACACTTCAGCCGTCCTGACATTCAAAACCCAAATGTTTCCAACACTTCCTGTCTCTGAGTCTCCTGTTGCTGTGGAAACCGTGCAGACAGCTGAGCGTCCTGTAGGGGGCGAGGGTTAGGGTCAGGGTTAGGGGGGTTAGGTCAGGGTTAGGGTTAGGAGGGTTAGGGGGGTTAGGGTCAGGGTTAGGGTCAGGAGGGAACACAAAGGAAACACGAACACAAAAAGAGTTTATTTACTTTATTTCACTAATAAAACTAAAAGGTTCCTGGAAGCATTAAACCAGAATATTTAAAGGTTTATGTATTTAAAAGTTTGTCCATTTTATACAAAAACAGCCGTAAAGATTTGAGTCTTAGAGAAGGAAAGAAGGAAACTAGAAGGTTCCTGGAAGCATCGATGGGCAAGTAACCCCGACCCACCAACCAGACGCCGGCCGTCAGCAGTAAAGCCAGTGGGACTGATCAGTCTCCCCAAGTCGGTCCAGAAAGTTCCTCAGAACACACCGAAGACACGAGACGTAATACGTCTCCATAACAGCAGGCGGCGCTAATCTGGATTGTCGCCCAAAAAATGAAAACCGGCAGCTGATTGGACGAACGCGTCACGTGGGTCTGGCTGCTCCAGAAATTCAGAGCCAGACTGTCATGGCGTCTCGTTCAGAATACGATCTGATATTGTCCTAAAATAGTTCACCGTAACGTGTTTCTGAAAACATTTTAAAGGGGTGATAGAGTGATTATATAGGGTATCTAACACTGTTCCTTAAGGTCTCCTAATAGGGTATGTAACATTGGTTGGGCTGAAAATTTTCTGTTTCCGTTTCTGGGTTACTGGACGACCGGGGCTCGGGGCTCCGCAGAGCTGGCTAGCTGCCAGCTGCCGACGCCACGTATATAACATCTACCCCAAGGTCTTATACAGCTAACAATGGTGTCCAATTTCAATTTCATGCATTTTAGTGAACATTAGGGATTTCGTTAGCTGCTGTCCCTTCAATCGGAGTTGAGATGGTTACGTCAACTTTCAGCTTTGTTCAGATTCGCCCGTTTTCAGTGGCAGTTTCAAAATGTGAGATTTGCAGAGGATAGGGGTATCAATGGGGTTTTGAGCTTCTATGTATGTCCTATTCACCCACCGAACTGTCGTTATTACACTATGACAAGGTAAAATGGGTTTTGCATTCTATCACCCCTTTAAGAGAGCAATAGGCCGTGCAGTTGCTGAATCTGTCTTCATTTCAGATCAACAAAGGTCAGTTTAACAGATGTTCATCAGATGTTGAGAGACTCTAGTCACGCTCATACTGCTCCCCGTTTCCTGGTTAGCTCTCCACCAATCAGATGGGTCATTGAGTCTGACTGCCGGCAGTGCCCGCATTCCCGATTATACATGTCCAATCAGCCCAAATGAAGGCTGACGGCCCCTCTGACGGACGACGGCACGGAGCACACCGACCAGACTGGAGTCACCGACCTCGCCAGACTGTCAGACGGCCGGTTATCAGGTTGGTGTGTCAGAGGCTTTAGGTGACCTCTGCAGCAGTGTGTGTGTGTGTGTGTGTGTGTGTCTCTGTGTGTGTGTGTGTGTGTGTGTCTCTGTGTGTGTGTCTCAAGCTGCGGCCCTGTGATGGCGTGAGGCCCTCAGCGTGAGCTCGCTGCGGCCCTGTGATGACGCGCGGCCCTCAGCGTGAGCTCGCTGTAGGTCTGGATGAAGCTGTGGTAGATGAAGGTGATCGGCAGCGCCAGCAGCACGATGCCGCTGACCACGCAGACGCCGCCCAGGACGCGGCCCGCCACGGTGACCGGGAACATGTCCCCGTACCCCACCGTCGTCATGGAGATGATGACCCACCAGCAGGCGGCGGGGATGCTGGCGTAGGCCTGGTTCCCGGCCTCCGGGTCCAGGCCGTGCTCCAGCAGCTGGGCCGGCGCGCTGAAGATCGCCATGGCGACGCCGATGAAGACGAGCAGCGTGGCCATCTGGCGGTGGCAGCGACGCAGCGTGAGGCCGAGCGTCTGCAGACCCAGGAAGTGGCGAGCCAGCTTGATGAGCCAGAAGATGCGCATGATGCGCAGAACGCGCAACGTGACGCCCGCCCGCTGCAGCGTGGAGTTCTCCCCCGTCAGCATCGTCACGGCAACAGACACGTAGTACGGCGTGATGGCGAGCAGGTCGATGACGTTCAGAGGGCGACGGACAAACTCACATTTATCCCGAGACACGAGGAAACGCACAATGCACTCCGTCGTGAACCAACCAATGCACACCGCCTCAATGACCCTGCAAAAGAGACACAGCCAATCAGAGAGAGAGAGGGGGAGACAGCCAATCAGATAGAGGGGGGGGAGGGCAGACAGCCAATCAGACACAGAGTCAAATTACATACATACTCTAAATACTATGTTGGGTTTGAAAAAAACTATTTTCAGATTCAAATAAATCTTCATTCAAATGTATTTTAGCGTTAGAGTGATGATGACATCATCACTCTGTCAGGATAAACAGATCTGAAGTTAGGAGACAGACGTCTGTTTTTAGGTAAACCGTCTGCTCTGAAGAGAGAAGGGTTTAATAATGGACCATAACGTTAATATGTTTAATAATGGCCCACTACCTTAATATGTTTAATAATGGACCATAACGTTAACATGTTTAATAATGGCCCACTACCTTAATATGTTTAATAATGGACCACTACCTTAATATGTTTAATAATGGACCATAACGTTAATATGTTTAATAATGGACCATAACGTTAACATGTTTAATAATGGACCACTACCTTAATATGTTTAATAATGGACCACTACCTTAATATGTTTAATAATGGACCACTACCTTAATATGTTTAATAATGGACCATAACGTTAATATGTTTAATAATGGACCATAACGTTAATATGTTTAATAATGGACCATAACGTTAATATGTTTAATAATGGACCATAACCTTAATATGTTTAATAATGGACCATAACGTTAATATGTTTAATAATGGACCATAACCTTAATATGTTTAATAATGGACCACAACGTTAATATGTTCAATAATAGACCACTACCTTAATATGTTTAATAATGGACCACTACCTTAATATGTTTAATAATGGACCATAACGTTAATATGTTTAATAATGGACCATAACGTTAATATGTTTAATAATGGACCACTACCTTAACATGTTTAATAATGGACCATAACCTTAATATGTTTAATAATGGACCACTACCTTAATATGTTTAATAATGGACCACTACCTTAACATCTTTAATAATGGACCACTACCTTAATATGTTTAATAATGGACCACAACGTTAATATGTTTAATAATGGACCATTACCTTAACATGTTTAATAATGGACCATAACCTTAACATGTTTAATAATGGACCACTACCTTAATATGTTTAATAATGGACCACAACGTTAACATGTTTAATAATGGACCACTACCTTAATATGTTTAATAATGGACCATAACGTTAATATGTTTAATAATGGACCACAACGTTAATATGTTTAATAATGGACCACTACCTTAACATGTTTAATAATGGACCACTACCTTAACATCTTTAATAATGGACCACTACCTTAACATCTTTAATAATGGACCACTACCTTAACATGTTTAATAATGGACCATAACCTTAACATGTTTAATAATGGACCACAACGTTAACATGTTTAATAATGGACCACAACGTTAATATGTTTAATAATGGACCACAACGTTAATATGTTTAATAATGGACCACTACCTTAATATGTTTAATAATGGACCATAACCTTAATATGTTTAATAATGGACCACAATGTTAACATGTTTAATAATGGACCATAACGTTAACATGTTTAATAATGGACCACTACCTTAACATGTTTAATAATGGACCACAACGTTAACATGTTTAATAATGGACCACAACGTTAATATGTTTAATAATGGACCATAACGTTAACATGTTTAATAATGGACCATAACGTTAACATGTTTAATAATGGACCACTACCTTAACATGTTTAATAATGGACCATAACGTTAACATGTTTAATAATGGACCATAACGTTAACATGTTTAATAATGCAGCAGGTTAGTTTCCTGGTGTAATTTACAGCGTTAGTTCTCTGAGAATCTCATTCATATCAAAGATAAACTGTTGAAATATCTCTGATCCAATCAGGACCTTCACTTATACATATATACACATATACACATATACATATACATATATACACATATACACATATACACATATACATGGTATACACATATACACATATACATACACATATACACATATACATATACACATACATATATACACATATACACGGTATACGTATTTATACGTTACATAGTTCTACACTTTCTGTCCTCTATATAATGCATTCTCATAATATATCGTGTGAGTATACAGCGGTTCATATGATCTCTTCGTCTATCAGCGGCCGTTAGTTGAGTTAACAAAGCACTGCAGGCTGCCGGTCGATTGGCGGACATTACAGTTAAGTTTAGGCAACAAAATCACTAGTTAAGTTAGTGTTAATTTTGTCACCTATTTTTTATTTAGTCTTGTGCCAAATGTCCTTGTTAGTTTTAGTCATATTTAGTTGTTCACATATCTTTTTTTGTTAGTCAAGTTTCAGTCAAAACGTTTTAGTCTTTTTTTAAATAAATTATTTCTGATAACCATTTCAGTCAAATAGTTAAATAAAAATAAATTATATAAAGTTATGTAAATATGGAGCCTCTTTCTTATTTCAGCAGTAAATTCCTGTTAAACGACAAAAACAACCACTGGATGAGAAAAAGGTATTTTACAATAACTTTGAATGCAGCACGAGGCTGGCAAGGCGAGTTTCAAGTGAACGCACCGTCTGTGTTGTTTTTCAGATGTCAGCTGCAGACTGTTGCGTCCCGCTGTTGGATCCTCTCCAGTGAAATACAGTCACACTTTACACCGTTTAGCTGTCAGCATTTTAACCGTGTTTGATCCAGCTGCTAGCTAACGGTAGGCTAACGTTACCTGCTGCCAGGTGTAGTGTTAACTAGCTAACAGTAGGCTAACGTTACCTGCTGCCAGGTGTAGTGTTAACTAGCTAACGTTACCTGCTGCCAGGTGTAGCGTTTACTAGCTAACGGTAGGCTAACGTTACCTGTTGCCAGGTGTAGTGTTAACTAGCGTCACATGCAGCGATGTTTCAGTTGCCTCTCACGTCCGTTCAGGAGCATCAGAGAGAAGCAGACATTTAATAAGTGGCACCGAAATCCACGTTGCTATTTGGTCCGGTAGATACCGGTGGTTAATTATTATATTATCATCACCGGGTCTCGGTACCCAAGCATAGTAACCTTAGTAACAGTTGATCATTATATCTCATGATGAAAATGAAGAGAGATTTTATCTTAGTTTTTATTTCATGCAAAACATTTTAGTCTCGTCTTTTTTCGTCAACAATAATGCACGTTAATTTAGTCCTAGTCAGCGTTTTTGGACATTGGTGCAGTCTCGTCATCGTCTCGTCTTAGTCATGGAAAAAATGGTCGTTGACAAATACATTTTGTCTCGTCTCGTCTGACGAAATTAATACTAAATTAAGTTTGGCAAAAAGATGGTGGTTTGGATTAAAACATTTCGAGGAACAGGCATTTCCTGGGTGAAAGTATTTAGTTTTCCCCGGCCAGCGAGCTGCGCTCCCTGGCTTGAACGCGCTGTGTTTCATGACTCACCGATCCGCCTCGCTACACGGCCCTCAGCGCTCTCATAGTGCCGACACAAATCAGCTGATGTACGAGAGAGGACGGGCGCGGGGTCTGTGGGACGTGTCGGTCAGTGTATGTTTTGGTCATTCGATTTTCATTTCATTAACAGGTATTAAAAAACAAAAACACAAATGGTTATTTGATTTTCATTTTTTAAAATACAAAATTTAAAATTGAAGTACAAGGCGTTTTTTCCTTTTCATGGACAAAAGGGAATGTGAAAATTTAAAACATGCTTCGATTTTCATTTTCTATTTCATATAACAAAAAATGTAATCACTGGAAAACAGAAATGGAAAAAATGCCATGTTTTTTCATATTCTGAGACCGGATGTTAGTAGCACGTTCTCCTACTACATCCATGAGTAGCACCGGTGGAGCCGACCAGTTCTGCTTTAAACCAGGCTGCAGTTGAGGGAAACTATAGCCTAACTTCCCGAGCGACTGATCATCAGTTTTTTGCACCTCTTTACATAAATATACATAAATATGGCTATGATGAAATAGCCTACATCATGAAATACATAAATGAGGCAATACATATAAACATATGCATTAGTCATTATATTTCAATAGCCTGAATACATATGTTTTACTTTTATTTATTTCAGGGGACTTTTATTTATTTCTGTCTATTTATTTGCACGTTATAAAACACGAGCGCTGCTCTGATTCCCAGCTTAGCTAGAGCGGGTAACGCCAGCTCTGTTATGGGTTGGTGTGTTTTATCTTATTTTGGTAGTCTGTTTCTGTTCTGTATTTTGCTCAGTTTCCTGTTTTATTTTGATAGTTTGGTTTTCTGTCTTGTCTAGTCTGGTTTTACTTTGTCTTGTGTTTTCCCGCCTTTTTTGATTGTTCTGCCCAGCCCTAATGTGTTTCACCTGTTTCCCAGCCCTTGTGTCACCTGTCTTGTGTTACTTCGTTACCCTGTGTATTTAGTCTTTGTGTTCCCCTTGTACTGTGTCAGATCATTGTGTGTGTCTTGTAGCCAGTTTTGCATTCCTGTGTGTGTTTTTTGTCTCCAGTTTGTATTTTGATTGTTAGTTTTCCCTGTGAGTCTTAGTGTTCCTGTTATTTTATTTTTGACTTGGACTTTATTTTGGATTACCTTTTTTACCTGCCTTTTCCAGGACTCCTTTGGTTTTGTATGTTTTTTTGTTTATTAAAAAAAAAAAATCCTCTGCTTCCGTCTCTGCATTTTGGGTCCGCCATTCACCAACCCTCCCTAACAAGCTCTGCAGACGGACCAGAGTCAGTCAGCACCAGGGAGCGAACCTGGTTAGGGGGTTAACATTAGACCCAGCACCGAGTCAGATGTAGGCAGGGAGAGAGGGTAATAAATAAATGTGACATTATGAAATAAAAGTCCCTCCAAACATTATCAAGAGAATAGGTTTCCAAAGTAATTTTAGCCTGGGCTGAAAGCAACACTGGTACACTGGCGCTGTTGCACTGGAAATGACAACATCCAGACACATATACACATTCGGTCTCTGAATATGAAAAAACAGGTAATTTTATGTTTTGTTATATGAAATAGAAAATGAAAATCAAAGCATAGTTTAAATTTCTCCCATCACCTTGTATTTCAATTTTTAATTTTGTATTTTAAAATGAAAATCAAATAACCATTAGTTCTTTGTTTTTCAATACCTGTTGAAATGAAAATCGAATGACCAAAACATACACTGACCAGTGTCCTACCTGTGCTGGTCCAGGGTCTCTGCACTTTTCCAGTCCGGCAAGGTGCTGGCACACAGCATCACCATGGAGATGACCACGAACAGCATGGACACGGAGGCAAGGATCTGAGCCAGGAGCGAGGACGTTGGCTCCTCGAATGTCCTCCGTACCATCTCCAGCCAGCGTCTCCGCGCCCCCTCTGACCGCGGCTCGTCCCAGGGGCCCCGCGGGGGCGCCTCCTCAGGGAAGAAGTGGACACAGCACTCTGACATGCGGTGGTCGAGGCGGCGCTGGCAGCACGGCTGCAGGTCGGCGCTCTCCAGACCCCAGTACAGCATTTCGTTGTAGAAGGACAGCTCACACATGTGCGGCACGAAGCGCAGCTTCCCATGTTGCACGTACAGCATGATGAAGCTGAAAGCCTCCGAGTGACGGTCAAAGAAAAACTCGTTGCTGTCGCGGTCGTAGTCGTCGCAGAGCTCCAGCAGCTCACTCTCAGACACGCAGCACTGCAGCCGGCTGAGCCTGCTGAGAGGAAGCCGCTTCATCAGCTCTGCCGGGAAGAAGAACCTGCGGCCGCCCACGTTCAGCGTGCAGAGACGGCTCCCAAACTTCATCTTCTGGGACAAAATCACCGACCAATGTTACCAACTGTTAAAATGTCAAACTGCTTCCAAACTCATGTTCTGAAGCTGATTTGAAATATTATCCTTTGTTAATTAAACCTCTGGCTGCTAAATGCATGTGTAAATGTGAAAATGTCTAAATATATAAATCTGTAAATGTCTAAATTTCTAAATATGTATATGTGTAAATGTCTAAATATGTAAATGTCTAACTATGTAAATGTTTAAATGTGATTGTGTAAATGTGTAAATGTCTAAATATGTAAATGTGTAAATGTCTAAATGTGTAAATGTCTAAATATGTAAATGTCTAAATCTGTAAATGTGTATATGTGTATATGTGTAAATGTGTAAATGTGTTAATGTCTATATGCTTAAATGTGTATATGTGTAAATGTCTAAATGTGTATATGTCTAAATATGTAAATGTATAAATATGTAAATATGTAAATGTTTAAATTTGTTTATTTTTAAATGTCTAAATATGTAAATGTGTAAATGTCTAAATGTGTATATGTGTAAATGTCTAAATGTGTAAATGTCTAAATATGTAAATGTCTAAATGTGTAAATGTGTATATGTATAAAGGTCTAAATGTCTAAATATGTAAATGTCTAAATGTGTATGTATAAAGGTCTAAATGTCTAAATATGTAAATGTGTAACTGTCTAAATGTGTAAATGTCTGAATGTCTAAATATGTAAATGTATAAATGTGTAAATGTCTAAATATGTAAATGTGTATATGTATAAAGGTCTAAATGTCTAAATATGTAAATGTCTAAATGTGTAAATGTCTAAATATGTAAATGTGTAAATGTCTAAATGTCTAAATATGTAAATGTCTAAATGTGTAAATGTCTAAATGTGTAAATGTGTGAATGTCTAAATATGTAAATGTCTAAATGTGTTAGTGTTAATGTGTATATGTGTAAATGTGTGAATGTCTAAATATGTAAATGTGTATATGTGTAAATGTCTAAATGTGTATATGTGTAAATGTCTATATGTGTAAATGTCTAAATATGTAAATGTCTAAATGTGTATATGTATAAAGGTCTAAATGTCTAAATATGTAAATGTATAAATGTGTAAATGTGTAAATGTCTAAATGTGTATATGTGTAAATGTGTAAATGTATAAATATGTAAATGTCTAAATGTGTATATGTATAAAGGTCTAAATGTCTAAATATGTAAATGTGTAAATGTCTAAATGTGTAATGTCTAAATATGTAAATGTCTAAATATGTAAATGTGTAAATGTGTAAATGTCTAAATGTGTATATGTGTAAATGTGTGAATGTCTAAATATGTAAATCTCTAAATGTGTTAATGTGTAAATGTGTAAATGTGTGAATGTCTAAATATGTAAATGTGTAAATGTGTAAATGTCAAATTGTGTATATGTGTAAATGTGTGAATGTCTAAATATGTAAATCTCTAAATGTGTTAATGTGTTAATGTGTAAATGTGTAAATGTGTGAATGTCTAAATATGTAAATGTGTAAATATATAAATATGTAAATGTCTAAATGTGTATGTATAAAGGTCTAAATGTCTAAATATGTAAATGTGTAACTGTCTAAATGTGTAAATGTCTGAATGTTTAAATGTGTTTATGTGTAAATGTGTAAATGTCTAAATATGTAAATGTGTAAATGTATAAATGCGTAAATGTCTAAATGTGTATATGTGTAAATGTCTAAATGTGTATATGTAAATGTTTAAATGTGTATATGTATAAAGGTCTAAATGTCTAAATATGTAAATGTCTAAATGTGTAAATGTCTAAATGTCTAAATATGTAAATGTCTAAATGTGTATATGTGTAAATGTGTGAATGTCTAAATATGTAAATGTCTAAATGTGTTAGTGTTAATGTGTATATGTGTAAATGTGTGAATGTCTAAATATGTAAATGTGTATATGTGTAAATGTCTATATGTGTAAATGTCTAAATGTCTAAATATGTAAATGTCTAAATATGTAAATGTGTAAATGTATAAATATGTAAATGTCTAAATGTGTATATGTATAAAGGTCTAAATGTCTAAATATGTAAATGTCTAAATGTCTAAATGTGTAATGTCTAAATATGTAAATGTCTAAATATGTAAATGTATAAATATGTAAATGTATAAATGTGTAAATGTGTAAATGTCTAAATGTGTATGTGTGTAAATGTGTATATGTGTAAATGTATAAATGTCTAAATATGTAAATGTCTAAATATGTAAATGTCTAAATATGTAAATGTGTAAATGTCTAAATGTGTATGTGTGTAAATGTGTATATGTGTAAATGTCTAAATGTCTAAATATGTAAATGTCTAAATATGTAAATGTGTAAATGTATAAATATGTAAATGTCTAAATGTGTATATGTATAAAGGTCTAAATGTCTAAATATGTAAATGTGTAAATGTCTAAATGTGTAATGTCTAAATATGTAACTGTCTAAATATGTAAATGTCTAAATATGTAAATGTATAAATGTATAAATGTGTAAATGTGTATATGTGTAAATGTCTAAATGTCTAAATATGTAAATGTCTAAATATGTAAATGTGTAAATGTATAAATATGTAAATGTCTAAATGTGTATATGTATAAAGGTCTAAATGTCTAAATATGTAAATGTCTAAATGTCTAAATGTGTAATGTCTAAATATGTAACTGTCTAAATATGTAAATGTCTAAATATGTAAATGTATAAATGTATAAATGTGTAAATGTCTATATGTGTAAATGTCTAAATGTCTAAATATGTAAATGTCTAAATATGTAAATGTGTAAATGTATAAATATGTAAATGTCTAAATGTGTATATGTATAAAGGTCTAAATATGTAAATGTGTAAATGTATAAATATGTAATGTCTAAATATGTAAATGTCTAAATATGTAAATGTCTAAATATGTAAATGTATAAATGTGTAAATGTCTAAATGTGTATATGTGTAAATGTGTAAATGTCTAAATGTGTATATGTGTAAATGTCTATATGTGTAAATGTCTAAATGTCTAAATATGTAAATGTCTAAATATGTAAATGTGTAAATGTATAAATATGTAAATGTCTAAATGTGTATATGTATAAAGGTCTAAATATGTAAATGTGTAAATGTCTAAATATGTAATGTCTAAATATGTAAATGTCTAAATATGTAAATGTATAAATGTATAAATGTGTAAATGTCTAAATGTCTAAATGTGTATATGTGTAAATGTGTGAATGTCTAAATATGTAAATCTCTAAATGTGTTAATGTGTAAATGTGTGAATGTCCAAATATGTAAATGTGTATATGTGTAAATGTCTAAATGTGTATATGTGTAATTGTGTATATGTGTAAATGTCTAAATATGTAAATGTCTAAATATGTAAATGTATAAATGTGTAAATGTCTAAATGTGTATATGTGTAAATGTGTGAATGTTTAAATATGTAAATGTCTAAATGTGTTAATGTGTTAATGTGTATACGTGTAAATGTCTATATGTGTAAATGTGTAAATGAGTAAATGCACACTGCTTCTAAATCTCAGCTCGAGTCTGTTTTAAACACTTCATTTTGTTTTTGTGAAGAAATCAGTTTCATCTTCTGGTAAAAAGCTGAAGCTGTTTCCCAGTCAGTCTGAAAGATCATCTCCCAAACTCTTCTGTTAAAATCGTTGGCTGCTGCTTCCAGACTCCATCTCCCCGTTCCTCTTCAACAAAATGACAAATGTGTCGTTATTTCTGGACTACATTGATTTTAAACAAGCTCATTCTCTATTATTATTATTATTATTATTATTATTATTATTGTTATATATGTTGTAGTTAAATATGAAAAGCATTGTCCTGTAATAAAACCAAACACTGTCAGAATCAGCTGATTTCACACCTCAGATGTTTAAACTCACCAGATTTCAGCGTCGAACACGAAGCTGTTCTTCACTCCTTTAGATTCTCCGTCATTAAACTCCTGCAGAACATAGTCGGTCTAAATCCTGTCAGACTTCTGCTGCTTTCTGGCTGCTGATGTGGGAGTGAAGAGCAGCATCAGAACATCCTCCTCTTCTGTCTGAGAGGAGGAGGAGGAGGAGGAGGAGGAGGAGGAAGAGGAGGATCAGAGGCGATGATTCAAGCAGCCATCAGTCTCAGAGTCTGACAGAGTGAGCACACACTCTTCTTATCCTTTAGATCTGACTCTATCCAGCAGAATTAAACATGAAGATCACTTCATTTTAATTTCATGTTTCAGTGAACATCAAAAGCAGATCTGAATATGAGTCAGATATAATTAATTCATCCGTGACCTGCAGAGATGATAGTGAAGGAATGGCTCCCCCTACTGGATGATCCCGGTGACATCACGATGACATAACGGTGACATCACAATGACATCTCGGAACATTTAAACATCCTGACGTCGTGACGTCTGTGTGTGTGTGTGTGTGTGTGTGTGTGTGTGTGTGTGTGTGTGTGTGTGTGTGTGTGTGTGTGTGTGTGGGTGTGAGTGTGTGTGAGTGTGTGTGTGTTGTCAGCTGTATGTTCTGTATTTTGTTGAAAAGTTCTACGTCTGGACATTTGATTGGACATGTTGTCTCTGTAAATGTTCTGTTATTGAATGCTCTGAACAGAAATGTGTATAATAATTCATGACTGTATGCTGTGACTGCAGTAAGCAACCAGCTGTTGAAGGCTTCATGAATGATTTGCAGACGTTTTGTGTTAAAATGAATGATAATAGCCCATTTTAAAAATGCAACAAATCGAGCACCTGGTGAGCTCACCTGGTAGCACGCGCCCATATATAGAAGGTTACGGCCCTTTGCTGCATATCGTTTCCCCCCCTCCCCCACTCTCTCTCTTCCCTCTTCATGTCCTATACAAATAATTTATATATATACTGACTATAATGTTATCTGATCTCATCTTATCTTAACACATACTCACTCCCATCTCATTGAATATGGACGCTTGGTCAGGTGACCTTTGTCGTTATTATTGACGCTAAAAGTCTCCTTTAGCGCTTTAACTAAACAAGCTTGGTTGGGACTACACTGTGTACCAAATTATTTAGCAAATGCTATTTTACACTGATTTTCCTAAATAGTCGATGCAAATGAGATATATATATATATATATATATATATATATATATATATATATATATCTCATATATACCCTGTCCTACCCTAGGTGTACCCTAGTACTAGTACCCTGCTGCTTTAGTACCCTGTACTACCCTAGATGTACCCTAGTACTGGTACTCTGCTTTAGTACCCTGTACTACCCTAGATGTACCCTAGTATTGGTACCTTGCTGCTTTAGTACCCTGTACTACCCTAGGTGTACCCTAGTACTAGTACCCTGCTGCTTTAGTACCCTGTCCTACCCTAGGTGTACCCTAGTACTAGTACCCTGCTGCTTTAGTACCCTGTACTACCCTAGATGTACCCTAGTACTAGTACCTTGCTGCTTTAGTACCCTGTACTACCCTAGGTGTACCCTAGTACTGGTACCCTGCTGCTTTAGTACCCTGTACTACCCTAGGTGTACCCTAGTACTAGTACCCTGCTGCTTTAGTACCCTGTACTACCCTAGATGTACCCTAGTACTAGTACCCTGCTGCTTTAGTACCCTGTACTACCCTAGGTGTACCCTAGTACTAGTACCCTGCTGCTTTAGTACCCTGTACTACCCTAGGTGTACCCTAGTACTAGTACCCTGCTGCTTTAGTACCCTGTACTACCCTAGGTGTACCCTAGTACTAGTACCCTGCTGCTTTAGTACCCTGTACTACCCTGGCTTTAGTTCCTTTACACATTCAGATTATTAAACTAAATACAATCAGATAATAAATTATGTATTATTACTCATTAAAGTACTAAAGTCATTAGAAACCAGTAATATCAACACATTATTCTGCAGAATCTGGACTTTTACTTAATATATATATATATATATATATATATATATATATATATATATATATATATATATATATATATATATAATATGGTCTCATAGCCGTTTCCTGACCTATGAGCAGCCACAATGCGCAGCTGCAGGTCCTCACTGAGCTCCTTTGTCTTAGCCATGACTGTCCACAAACCAAGAGCAGAGAGCTTCTGTTTTTCTCCTGTTGACTTGATTAAAACAGCTGTTCCCAATGAATCAGGCTAATTAGGATGCTTTACAACAGCTTGGACTATTTGGAATGGTATAGATCTTTGGATTTTCCCATAGACTGTGACAGTTTGCAAAGGGTATGAATCATTTTGAACATGCCACTTTTTGTTCAAATGTGAATTAAAGATGAGTAATATTTTTCTTGTACATCGTCTTATTATCTTTTGGGAGAAGCCTGTGTCATTTCCGGTCAAAAAAAAGACTTGCTGGTTGAAGAAAAGTAACTTTCAGTCAGAATTTGCCAGGAGTTTTTTTTTTTATATTATGTTTTCGGGCATTTCAGGTCTTTTTTTGGACAGGACAGCTTAGACATGAAAGGATGTGGGGGGGGGGGTCTGGCTGCTCCCCGACCATCATGGCGTCTCGTTCAGAATATGATCTCATATTGTCCTAAAATAGTTCACCGTAACGTGTTTCTGGAAACATCTGAAGAGAGAAACAGGCCGTGCAGCTGCTGAATCTGTCTTCATTTCAGATCAACAAAGGTCAGTTTAGAAGATTAATGTCAGATGTTGAGAGACTCTAGTCACGCTCATCCTGCTCCCCGTTTCAATCAGGAGAGACTTCGTTGCAGATATGCAAATATTTATTGTAAATAAGCATAATATGAAATGTACAGAGTCTTTGGGGATTAGACTCCATCATTAAAAATATTTTAAAGGGGTAGAGAAGCCAGACATATCCCCCCGATGGAACTAGACACTGGGGATGGTGGAGAGGGATAGCATGGAGAGAAGCCATTTAAAGCAGGATGTCATGCTGTGATTGGATCATGAATTTCATGGCCGATTCTGGTTGGTTTACTGAAAAGTGAACGCCTCTTAACAGCTGAATAGTTTTAGGGAGAGATAGTGGTGAATCAGTAATTAGAAGTCTTCCTGAAAGAATTTGCACTGAGCTTCATTTCCGGTAATTGGTGATTGTGTCCGACTGCCTGCCGGCTGATTATACATGTCCAATCAGCCCAAATGAAGGCCGACGGCCCCTCGGACGGACGACGGCACAGAGCACACCGACCAGACTGGAGTCAGCGACCTCCCAGACTGTCAGACGGCTGATTATCAGCTCGGTGTGTCCGGACCTTAAAAGATGTCAATCAGAGAAAGTTTGATATAAACAGAGAAGCTGCTACATGTCTTCTTCCTGCAAACAGCCCTCGACTGATATCTTTACTACAAACAAGGCAAATCCTACACTTTATATACTTCTCATATATATTTCATATATTCCAACTAGTAATTACTACTTTCTTTGCAACAAGAACAAATAGAAATAAAAAGACAGAAAACAAATGTCTCGGGTTGAATACTTTTTTGTAAATGCCGTCGTAAACAAACATTTATTTATGATTTTTATATCTTCAAATCATCGTCTGAGGTTTTAAAATGTTTGCTGTGCTGGTGGTGGAGCAGCTGGTCTCACACTGACCCAGGGTCAGCTGTTCTCTCAGCTGGTCTCACACTGACCCAGGGTCAGCTGTTCTCTCAGCTGGTCTCAGACTGACCCAGATTAGATTAGCACAACAACTGTAAGCAGGGGAGACTAGCCTAGCTGCGTCTTCCGACACGTTGTTGATTGAAGATGGAGAAACGTGCCATTTTAGCAGCAGTTAGCATAGTAGCAACAATTGCCCCCTGCTTTCAGTCTTTGTGCTAAGCTAGGCTAACCACATCCTGACCCTCTCTCGGTACAGGAGAGACAGCGATGAAACTGGTAAGACACATCTGACTCTGGAGGAGACGCAGAACTAAATGGATCCATTAAAACACATTTTTAATACTTAACTTGTGAATAAAGTATTACCTTCTTCTTGCAGCTAAAAGAGTATTTAAAGTGATAGTTATCATCAACGTCATCAAAGTAACGGAGCAGGAAGTCATCCTGACAGGCTGACAGCTACACCATCACACATTAGGACTGCACTTCCCAGAAACCACCTGTTCTGTTTCCTGTGGGGCGTTTTCACACCGTTCAGTATATCAGAAGTTTCTTCAGCTCTCTGAACTTTAACTGATGAAATAAACTGTGACGTTAACGCTGCCTTTACCCTCCTAACCCCAAATACTGCTGCCGGGTTTGAAGAAAAAACACTTCGCCTTAAACCCTAGAAAGTGGCACATTGTTCTTCAGATTCTCAACATTCAGATGGTCCATACATACATACATACATACATACATACATACATATGTATATATGTATGTGTGTATGTATATATATATATAGTATATATGTATGTGTGTATATATATATATATATATACATACATACATACATATCTATGTATATATGTATGTATGTATATATGTATGTGTGTGTATGTACATATATATATGTATGTAGTATATATGTATGTGTATGTATATATATATACATACATACATACATATATATGTATATATGTATGTGTGTATGTATATATATATCTATATATGTATGTAGTATATTATATATATATAATACCCTGTTGAAGGGAGGTCTGTCGTGGAGATATTTTGGCTGGTCTGTGAGGTTTTGATTGGATAATTGGTTGTTAGAGGAACTGCAGGACTCCGACTCTCTTGGTTGTCGGTGTGAAAACGCCCGAAAACAGAAACCAGCAGAGCAAAGAAGCAGTGCATTGTGGGAAAGGCAGGTCAGGAGAAATATTACAAAGTTTTCATTAAAATATTACAAAGTTTTCATTAAAATATTACAAAGTTTTCATTAAAATATTAAAAAGTTTTCATTAAAATATTGAGACAGGCGTGGGCCAATCAGACATCTCTTAGTAAAGGTTTAATGTAGTTTTAAGACTCGTTATCTCCTGGTTAGAAGAGTTTAATTTAATTTAATAACATTTGTTTTATTGTTCATTATAAGTATTAATTATAATTCCTCTCAGTTCTAAAAACATCTTTAAGATATTAACGTTGTTTCAAACATTAAAACAGTTCGTTGTTAGCACAGTTAGCAGTTAGCATCACACGGCGGCAGGAGTACAAACCCCTTCAGCCAATCAGAGGACAGTAGTACAAACCCCTTCAGCCAATCAGATGACAGTAGTACAAATCCCTTCAGCCAATCAGATGACAGTAGTACAAACCCCTTCAGCCAATCAGAGGACAGTAGTACAAATCCCTTCAGCCAATCAGAGGACAGTAGTACAAACCCCTTCAGCCAATCAGAGGACAGTAGTACAAATCCCTTCAGCCAATCAGAGGACAGTAGTACAAACCCCTTCAGCCAATCAGATGACAGTAGTACAAACACCTTCAGCCAATCAGATGACAGTATTCATGATGTCGCTGTCGGGCAGTAATCCACATATGTCGCCATCTGTCTGTGTGTTTTACAGATATTTAACCAGTGAAAATTATTATAAAAGAGCTTAAAGCAACACTAGAGAACTTTTTGCACCTTAAAATAATGGTTCCAAAGTCATTTGTGTTTATAATCATGACTTATCCTTATTGGGTGGGGAGCAAGCTCTGCCTCTCCAGCTCCTCCCGTAGCTCTGGGTGGAGGTCCTGACCTGACCTGACTGGGAGGTAAACTGGGCTACATTGTGTCTCCCCCCCCTGCAGCACTGTTGTCGGCCAGTGGGTCAGCATGCAGACCGTGATGAAGGACAGTATTAATGAGTTGATGGAGACCGTGATGAAGGACAGTATTAATGAGGTGATGGAGACCGTGGTGAAGGACAGTATTAATGAGGTGATGGAGACCGTGGTGAAGGACAGTATTAATGAGGTTATGGAGACCGTGGTGAAGGACAGTATTAATGAGGTGATGGAGACCGTGATGAAGGACAGTATTAATGAGGTGATGGAGACCGTGATGAAGGACAGTATTAATCAGGTGATGGGGACCAGAAAGTCTCCTATATGGTCCCAGGTCTTGGATTATGTTGATGTCTTGATCTGGTCCCCTCACTATTCAGCTGAGGGAGCTGTGGGTCCAGGTTTCTTCCTTCAGATCATTTGTGATCCGTTCTGAATAAACTAACAGCTGTTTACGTGCTTCGTCCTTGTTGCATTATTCATTAAGATAACTCTGAACAGATTTCTGGAGTTCTAACAACTCTGAGTTGTAGTTGAGAACGTCAGTTATAACGACCACGTATTAAAACATTGTCGGGTTTAAATCGGGCTCTTAATTACAGTTAATGTGTCGGGCTCAGGTAGGGTCGGGCTGGATTTCTTTGGGCCCGACCTCAGCTCTAGTCTGTAGTTTGAATGAGACACAGTTCCACTTCCAACCTGTAGGGGGAGCGAAGAGGAACCGTTCTCTAGTGTTGCTTTAAATCTCATAACTCTGTTGGCTCCTCAAACTGTGAACTGTAAAAACCTCCTAACTAAAGTTATTCAGTCCCTCCAGAAAAACCTGATCATGTGATCTCATAATTCAATGCATAATCAGCCAAAGTCTGCATATTTATTTCGGGGCTGCATTTTTTCAAATACGCCGCACTTTCTCCGCATATTTCCGCGCAAAATATGCAGGGCTTGCATGATGTCATAATTTCCGCATTTTCGTTGCAAAAAAGTCCCAAATATCTTATCAGAAAGATGAAAAATGTTGCGTTTACTTCACACAAGAGCAGCCGTTTCCCCTGTTGCCATGGGAACGTTATGAAGTGACGGAATTACGCGACGTGACATCATCTAAAAGCTGCAAACCCCGCGCTGAAGCCACGATGAAGCCACGATGAAGCCACGATGACGCCACGATGAAGCCACGATGAAGCCACGATGACGCCACGATGAAGCCACGATGACGCCACGATGACGCCACGATGACGCCACGATGACGCCACGATGAAGCCACGATGAAGCCACGATGACGCCACGATGACGCCACGATGACGCCACGATGAAGCCACGATGACGCCACGATGACGCCACGATGAAGCCACAATGACGCCACGATGACGCCACGATGAAGCCACAGTTTTAACAAGTTCCCGCAATTTCATCGCATAAAATTGCATAAATATCCCGCATATTCCATTTTTTAAGAAAACGTGACGCTTCATCAAGGATTTTTGCCGCAACAATCACAAAAAAACTCTGGAAGGACTGGTTAAAGGTCTGAATGTTTAAACAGCGAGGAAGTGATTTTGTCTGACTTGATCTGAGGCAAATAGCTCATTAAAATGTTTTCATAATCTCCTGAAAAGTAATGATTGCAGACAGATAAGGTTTCCGCCCAACAGCGAAGATATTTTTATATATTTTAACTTCAGTGACAACAGCAGAAATCTGTCTTCGTTCATCATGTTGTGACATCTTTGTGGAGTTATTAGTACATAAAATATATATTTATATGTTGAGTGACTTCCCTGTTTGCTGCTCCATCCATCAGGGGGCGCTGCTGCAGCTCTCACCGTGAGGTTTCTGCACAGACAGTATCAGTAATGCCAAAACGTCTGGACCAGTAGCAGTATCGCCCATAAGCCCTGCCCCCATCTTAAAACTCAAAGTATACGTCAGATAAATGTTTCCTAAACATTTTTCTGTGATTTTACGTAGTTCTGATGTGTGTTCCACTGTTTACGTTTCTACGGAGCCCCCCTGGGGTCAGCTGATAAAATAAAACTCAACCGTGCGCACAGATTCATAATCCGTGCTCTCGGTTTTATAAATATAAGCAAAATTAGAAAGATATTCACAGAATACTTCTGGGATCAATTCTCTGTAACGAAATATTATTAAACAGTGAGACGAGTGCTTAGGGACCGTCTACAAACTACAACATGACACAAAACTATCTATTAATTTAATGATTAAATAAGGTAGTGTCTCCAAACTTATCTCAATTATAACTTATCTCCTTGTAGTTGTACTACAGCACTTACTTTTAAAAAATAAGTTAGGAGACACTACCTTATTTAACCATTAAATTAATAGATAGTTTTGTGTCATGTTGTAGTTTGTAGACGGTCCCTAAGCACTCGTCTCACTGCCGTCTCTGGGGCTGCTCATAGAGACTAATGTTATTTCTCCAGGTCGGAGGACGGCTCGTTTTGATGAAGATGAGTTTGTAGATCGTTGTTTACCTTACTACGTTAGGAAACTACGTTAGTCGTTTGTGATTTAATAACATTTCGTTATAGAGAATTGATCCCAGAAGTTCGAATCTGTGAATATCTTTCTAATTTTGCTTACATTTATAAAACCGAGAGCACGGATTATGAATCTGTGCGCACGGTTTAGTTTTTTTTTTTTATCAGCTGACCCCAGGGGGGCTCCGTACATTTCTGATCAGTTTGGTTTGAGTTGATGCTGAAGCCTCATGGTTGACAGCTGGGATGGACTCCTGATTGGTCGGGCTGAAGCCTCATGGTTGACAGCTGGGATGGACTCCTGATTGGTCGGGCTGAAGCCTCATGGCTGACAGCTGGGATGGACTCCTGATTGGTCGGGCTGAAGCCTCATGGTTGACAGCTGGGATGGACTCCTGATTGGTCGGGCGGAAGCCTCATGGCTGACAGCTGGGATGGACTCCTGATTGGGCTGGTGAGATACAGCGGCTTTCAGCGGCCGCACATTACAGAAGATTAGAAACAACAGAGCAACTCCACTGAACTAAATAGATCCGGTATCCAGTCAATAATCCTTAAATCCATGTTTGATGGCAGCGCTGTATCTGGGAGGTTTTGGCTTCACTTTGTACAGCGGGAGGAAGTGCAGACGCAGCGGACATCTTTAGAGTTCTAAACTGTGAGTGAGGCGCGGGGAGGTCGCCCTCCAGGTTTTAGGAGGCGTGTCTAAGGAGCAGCGTGGGGGCCGGACTCCACTGGTGGTGGTGGTGCGGCGTGGGGGAGCAGTCACAGGAGCAGGGGGGGGCCGGCTTACCCATCACCCCCCCAGAGTCCAGGGGGTACTCCAAGATGGAGGCCGGCGCCGCCAGAGCGTACGGGTAGTCATACGGCGTGGCGTAGATCAGCCCCGACTCAGGCCCCGCCCCCTGCAGCACAGGCGTCCCATTGGGCAGCACTGTCTGGATCTGACGAATCAGAGGCATCAGGGCGGGGCCTGTGGGGGCGGGGGGGCGCAAGGCGGCGGGCAGCATGGGGGCATGGCAAGAGAGGACACGAGGACTCTGACTGGATGCTGCAAGAGAGAAAGAAAGGGAGGCTGAAGAAGAGGAAGAGGAGAGAGTTAGCAGAGTTGGGTCAGACCATAGATGTATGAATAGATACCGTTAATCGTTCTGTTTAAGCTTGATGCTGCGTACTATCAACACAAGTCGAGGTATTTTGGTTTGATAACCTTCTAACCAATCATAAATACATGCATGACATTTGTAAAAAAGCAAACCGCTTGAACTTCAGTTTGAAATTCAGCGAGAAAAGATGATTTTAACGCTGGATAGCGATATGTCCGGCACAAAATGGCCAATGAAGTTTCTACTGATATCTGTGGTCTGCCTGCTCTGCGATTGGTCGGTCAGTGTCACTGCTCTGTGACTGGTCAGTCAGTGTCACTGCTTTGTGATTGGTCGGTCAGTGTCACCACTGCTCTGTGATTGGTCGGTCAGTGTCACTACTTTGTGATTGGTCGGTCAGTGTGACTGCTTTGTGATTGTTTGGTCAGTGTCACCACTGCTCTGTGATTGGTCGGTCAGTGTGACTGCTTTGTGATTGGTCGGTCTCTTACAGGGCTTGATGTTAGCGTCTCGGTACGTCCCGTTCAGGATGGCTAACTCCATCAACTGCATCTTCTTCAGACTGTCCTCCCCCTCCGCCTGAAACACACAAACACCCAGCATGCATTTTTGCCTTTCTACTGTTCCAGCTGGAGCCACAGGGGGGCGCAAGAGTACCACAAACACACTAGTGTCGCTTTGCCAGACCTTCCCCCACAGCGCTGCGGAGGAAGGTCTGGCTAGTCCACTCAGCATTCCTGAGTTAACCGGAGCAATCTACAAATCTATGGACTACAGACACAGCAACCCGACCCTGACGCACAGAGGAGAGCTCATTGGTTGTCCTGGTTTTGGAGGTCAATGGTCAAGTCGTAGGAAAGCAACGTGCTGTTTACTGTTTGTTCAACTCCTTCCTAAAGTCCAGGAGTCCAGGATGCACAAACAAGGACTTGGGAAAGGGATCTTTCCTACTTGTCCTAACAACGCATTCTCATAACGAGTCCCTATGTTATCATACGGAAAAGTATGCACACCAAAACGGATGATATCCTTCGATATTAGGAGACTGCTACAAGCTGCATGACGCTGAGCGGAAGTTGCTAGTTGTTTAAGCTGCTACAGACCTCTGTTGTATCAGCGGTAGTTGTACAGCACCACGAGCTGCCGGTTGGTTTGGTGGACATTACGTCAAGACATTTAGTCCACAAAATATGAGCGTTTTGCCACAAAGAAAATTAAAATTAGGCACCAAAACAACTAGTTAAGATTAGGAAAAAGATGGTTTGGATTAAAACCCTCCTAAGGAACACATATTTCCTGGATGAAAGGCTTTAGTTTTTCCCCGGGAAGCAAACTCCGCTCTCTGGCTTGAAAGTCCTGTATGTTGACGCCCACCTAGTCTATATCCACAACCCTCCACTTCCGGGATTGCTCCGTTTCCGGATGTGCGTCCCCTTCCTCTGTCTCTGTGTTGGCGTTCTAACCTCTGGTGGATTTGTGAGGACTATGGTTAACGGCTCCTCAGATCTCTGCAGGGTAAATCCAGACAGCTAGCTAGACTATCTGTCCAATCTGAGTTTTCTGTTGCACGACTAAAACTACTTTTGAACGTCCACATGTTCCACCAAAACAAGTTCCTTCCTGAGACTATTTAGCAGAGGCACCGTGGCTCTGTCCGGAGCTTAGCCCCGCCCACGACGATTGTGATTGGTTTAAAGAAATGCCAATAAACCAGAGCACGTTGTCCTCCCATCCAGGAATGCTGTGTGGACTAGCCAGACCCTCCTCTGCAGAGCTGTGGAGGAAGGTTTGGCAATTTGAGGCTAACGGCCACCCATCCCCCCGACCTCCTCCCTTCGCGACCAACTGCATGCTGTCAATGTAGTGAACACAGCAAAAATAACATGGAATGCATAATTCATTAAATATGTTGACTTCTCTGACTTCTAACTCCTGAACAACCACAAGTTACTCCAACAAGAAAACAACTTCCTGAGACACACAGAGCAGGTTCTCTTCTCCTTTTGTTGCCCGAGGACAGAAACTTCCTGGCTTCCCATTGGTCGGTATAAATCAAGGAAGTGAGATTCAGCAGAATCACTGCACTTCCTGGATGTAAACTGGCAATCCGTTCTCACTCCGAACATGTAAAATACGGACATTTGGACAGTGGCTATCAGCGTCTGAAGCAAAGAAAAAAAAAGCCCTTCAGCGTGTTTGTAGAACGTGTCGGGGAGAGCAGCAGCTACACGGGGTTTAGAAAGTAGTATGTAAGGGGGAATACCACGTAGGGAGGTTGGTTGGGGGGGAGGACGGGTCAAACAGAGGACTTTCACCCAGGAGACCCTGGATCGTGTCCCGTGTGTGTCTTTAACTGTCCCGTTCTTCCCGCTAGTCACGGAAACATAAGCCCACTCACAAGCTTTTCCTTAACATAACAGCGTCAAAAGGGACGCCAATAATTCCGACCAAGCACGTTTAGATAAAGCGCGTTATATGACGATAAAGGAGACTTTTAGCGTCAATAAGAACGACAAAGGCACCTGACCAAGCATCCGTATTTTACGAGATGGGAGTGAGAATTTGTTGCTGGCTTTTTATATGCAGCTGACTCACGGCAGGCACCAGCAGCTTGTTGACTTCCTCCGCGGCGCGTCTGAGTTTGATCTCGGCGCGATTCTGAGCGTCTTCCACCGTGATGAGGACATGGAGGTCCTCATTCAGATGCTCCCAGTTAGGCTTACCTCGATTCTGCTCTTCCTGCACACAGACACATACACCAGACTCCATGTAAATAATCAGGACTTTTATCATCGTAAAACACACTTCATTCAAAGAGGCCAGAAACAAAATAAAACTATCAAAAGCCGTCTTGGTTCATCTTTCCACTGTTCCAACAATCACCACTCTGGTTTAGTTGAAATAACCCCTTAATTCACCCATTTACATGTGGAGATATGCTGGCTCTATACACGCTAAAAGTACTGATTATTTACATGGAGTATGGAGGGTTTGGTGATGGTGATTTCGGGGCTGTTTCATGTTAAACTAAAAGGATCTTACTCTTTAACTAAAAGGTCTATCTCTGTAGGGATCCTTTCCATAATTTTGTCAGACACTTAGAATAATAATTGAAGTATTAATTGAGTCTGTCAGCAGCAACAACAGAACTTTTAGTGACTCTAACTGCTGCTGAACATTAGTCCTGTAGGGTAACATTATAGCTTGTTTCTTGTTTAATACTGGACCAGTTTCAGAGATTATTGTTCCCATCCGGTGTGTGTGTTTTACCTTTTTCCTGTCTCTCATGGAGCCCCGCCCTCTCACCATGATCTTACATCCTGTCTCTGCCTCCAGCTGCTTTGCCGTCAGACCGCGAGGACCCAGGATCCTCCCAACAAAGTTAAACTGACAGGGAGAAAACACTCTGGTTACTAAGAAGACTGGCCAATCAATCAGCCAATAGATTAGATTAGATTCAACTGTATTGCCATTGTGCAGAGTACAAGTACAAAGACAACGAAATGCAGTTTGCGTCCAACAAGAACTGCAACAAAAAAAAAGCAGAAAAGTGCAATGTGATATACAAAGTATAGACAGGGGGTGCAAAGACTGGACAAGAAATATAGTGCAGTGCTGACAGTAGTGTACAGTGGGTTAACAGAAGGTGGTTTAGAGTATTATAAATTGGGGGCTTAGTTGGTTGGTTGTCACCGAGATGCAGAGCTAGAGTTCATTAGGGTGACAGCCGCAGGAAAGAAGCTTCCTCTGAACCTGCTGGTTCCTGAGACGCCTCCCGGAGGGGAGTGTGGTGAACAGTCTGTGATTGGGGTGAGAACAGGCTGTGGTTGGGGTGAACAGTCTGTGGTTGGGGTGAACAGTCTGTGGTTGGGGTGAACAGGCTGTGGTTGGGGTGAGAACAGGCTGTGGTTGGGGTGAGAACAGGCTGTGGTTGGGGTGAACAGGCTGTGGTTGGGGTGAGAACAGGCTGTGGTTGGAGTGAGAACAGGCTGTGGTTGGGGTGAGAACAGGCTGTGGTTGGGGTGAGAACAGACTGTGGTTGGGGTGAGAACAGTCTGTGGTTGGGGTGAACAGTCTATGGTTGGGTTGAGAACAGGCTGTGGTTGGGGTGAGAACAAGCTGTGGTTGGGGTGAGAACAGGCTGTGGTTGGGGTGAGAACAGGCTGTGGTTGGGGTGAGAACAAGCTGTGGTTGGGGTGAGAACAAGCTGTGGTTGGGGTGAGAGCAGTCTTTGATGATGCTTACGCAAGCATCGTTTCCCCTGGATGGCCTTGATGGATGGGAGTGAGGAACCGGTGATGCGTCGGGCAATTTTCATCACCCTCTGCAGTGCTTTTCGGTCATGGGTAGAGCAGTTGCCATACCAATATGACACAGTTGGTGAGGATGCTCTCGATGGTGCAGCCAACCTGATCTCACAGAATTCCGTGAAATGAACACGGCCCCTTAACTCAAAATCTGTGGCAGTTTCACGGAATCGCAAAACATTCCATGATGGGCCCACGGAAGAATTCCGTTAAATAAACACGGCCCCTTATGTTAAGGAAAAGGTCATGGGTGGGCTTACGGTTCCATGACACGCGGGAAGAACGGGATGGTTGGGTTAAGGAAAAGGTCATGGGTGGGCTTACGGTTCCGTGACACGCAAGAAGAACGGCACAGAAAAGAAGAAAGCGACTTTAGGAAACTTGACATGCGGCACACGATCCCTGGTCTCCTGGATGAAAGTCCTGTGTTTGACCCCCCCACCCCCCCCCATCCCCACCCCCCAACCAACCAACCTCCCTACGCGGAATTTCGGCCTTACATACTACTCTCTACCATAGTTGCTCTTTATGCTACGTCATGTTCTCATTGACTTTATATTGACATTGTTTTCTGTGGTGGCCACACAGATTTTTCACACATTCCGTGCCACCACCACGTAATGTGCTGTTAACAATTCATGATCATTTTACGGAATTCTGTGAGACTAGGCTGGTGCAGCGGTAGAAGTTCACCAGGATCTGAGGAGACAGGTGGACCTTCTTGAGTCTCCTCAGAAAGAAGAGACGCTGGTGAGCCTTCTTGATCGGGGTAAACGGGTTGAGGGTCCAAGAGAGGTTCTCAGAGATGTGGACACCTAGAAACTTAAAGCTGGTGACACCCTCCACCTCAGTCCCGTTGATGAGAATGTGTGTGTGTGTGTGTGTGTGTGTGTGTGTGTGTGTGTGTGTGTGTGTGTGTGTGTGTGTGCTAGCTTCAGACTTCCTGAAGTCCACAATGAGCTCTTTGGTCTTCTTGGTGTTGAGAACCAGGTTGTTGTCTGTGCACCACGAGCACAGGTCCTCCCTGTAGGCAGTCTCATCGTAGTTGCTGATGAGACCAATCACCGTAGTGTCGTCTGCAAACTTTATAATGGTGTTAGAGCCATGTACAGGTGTGCAGTCGTAGGTGAAGAGGGAGTAAAGGAGAGGACTCAGCACACATCCCTGTGGTATGCTGGTGTTCAGGGTGATGGCTGAGGAGGTGTGATTATCTAACCTCACAGACTGAGGTCTGTTGGTTAGGAAGTCCAGAATCCAGTTACAGAGGGAGGTATTGATGCCCAGTTCACTGAGTTTGGTGATCAGTTTGGAGGGGATTATGGTGTTGAATGCTGAACATAAAGGCAATGAACAGCATTCTCACAAAGGTGTTGCAATTGTCAAGGTGGGACAAGGCAGAGGGAAATGCTGTAGAGATGGCACCCTCTGTGCTCCTGTTCTGACGGTAGGCAAATTGGAAGGGGTCCAGTGAGGGTGGTAGGCAGGTCTTGAGATGGGCAAGGACCAGCCTCTTGAAGCACTTCATAATGATGGGGGTGAGTGCAACTGGACGGAAGTCATTAAGGCTTGTTGCAGTGGAGTGTTTTTGCACAAGCACGATGGAGGTGGTTTTAAAGCACACGGGGACAGCTGCCTGGGCTAGTGACAGATTAAATATGTCAGTCCAAACCTCAGTCAGCTGCACAGCACAAGCCCTGAGCGAGCCATAGAAGTAGTTCAGCGCATCAGGCAAAGAGGTGTCGGTGACAGGGGGGGTGGAGTTAGTAGCTTTGTAGTCTGTGATGGCCTGGATGCCTTGCCACATGCGTCGGGGGTCAGAGTAGTTCTTGAAGTGATCCTCAATCCTTAGCTTGGGGTTGTGCTTGGCCTTTTCAGGTTAGCCCTGGATGAGCTATAGGCTTGAGCATCATCTGATCTGAATGCAATGTCCTGTGCCTTCAGCAGGAGTCTGACTTCACTGTTCATCCATGGCTTCTGATTAGGGAAAGTGGTAATCCGTTTGAGGGTGGTGACACATTAACGTTTGCGTTGATACAGTCCAGAACAGAGGAGGCATATGAATCAATGTCCATGTGGGAGTCGTGGGTGGCCTGAGTTGCGAACACTCTCCAGTCAGTGTTTCCAAAACGCTGCTGAAGTGCTGAGTCAGCTTCCTCTGGCCACACTTTGACTGTCCTTACTTGAGCGTCTGATCGTTTATAGATTTCAACGTTTCTGACCACACTTGAAGGCAGCTTCATTTCCCGGAGAAAGGTTTCAGAAACTCTGGCTCTGTGCCGGCTATTTCCTCTGGGTTTGATCCCTCCTAAGGGTTCAGGGATGTGCAGCTGACTGTACTCATCTCGGGGTGCTCCTTGGTGGGGGGGTACTCACCTCGGGGTGCTCCTTGGTGGGGACGTAGAGCTTCTCCTGCAGCTGGACGACCGGGCCAACGGCGTCAGGCAGCTCGCTGCTTCTGTCCAACCCGTTCAGAGTGTTGACGTACATGTTGTTCCTCACGCGGCTGATCTCTGAAACACACAACATGCTAACGTCATGCTAACATCATGCTAACATCATGCAAACATCAGAGCTGTCAGAGTTAACATGCTAACAATGGACGGACAGACTGACAGACGGACGGACAGACAGACAGACAGACAGACAGACAGACGTCTCACCCTCGTCCAGAAGTCTCTCCAGATGCTGGAAGATCCCGCAGATGTTGGGAAGACTGCTCAGCAGCTTCTTATCGTTCATCAACTGCATCAGATAATCTGGACCACCGGTCCTCGGCTTCTCCTTCCCCTCCATCTCCCCCACCATCCACACACACACACACACACACACACACACAAACAGACAGACACACACACAGACACACACAGAGACAGACAGACACACACACACACACACACACACACACAGACACACACACAGAGAAAGACACACACACAACACACACACACACACACACACAAACAAACACAGACACACACACACACACACACACACACACACACACACAGACAGACACACACAGAGACAGACACAAATACACACACACACACACACACACACACACACACACACACACACACACACACACACACACACACACACACACACAGAGAGACAGACACAAACACTCCTTTCTTCTGATTTAATCCAGTTCCCCTGGCCGGAGAGCGCTGTGTGTCCGGCTTTTATTTAGTTTATAGTTTACAGAAGAAGATAAACAGAACTTACAATATATTTAGAAGAAAACTATTTCAGTGCAGAAGAGTAAGGAAGACTAAAAGTCTTCTTCAGAGTCCTAAAAAGATATGGTTATCCCTCGAGGATCCCTGGCTCTGTGCCAGCTCTTTCCTCAGGGTTTATCCCTCCAGAAGCTCCATAAAGAAGAGTCCTTAAAGTTTTCAAAGCACTGTGTAGCTTTCTCAATTTCAACTCTTAATTTTTGTTAACTGTTTTTGACAGAGGAAGACAGAAGCGTGTTGATGATGCTGGTTTTTGGCTGGAAAGTGTTCGAGGACCACAATGGAAATAATCCTTCTGACTTCATGGAGTTTTTATCCTCAGTATTTAATATCAACCTATGTCGTCGCTGCTGTGCAGTTTTATCTGCTTTTTTTAAATTTTTTTATTATTGAATAAATAAATAAATAAATAAAAAGTCCAGAAGCTCCGTCTGTGTCCCAGCTCTGTCCTCCAGGTTGTATCCCTCCAGAAACTCCAGAAACTCCGTCTCTGTCCCGGCTGTGAGCGTCCCCGTCCTCTGTCCGGTCCTCCTAACACTCTCTGAGACTGAGAGAGGAGCACAGTCAAGTTGAACCACATGATACACACAGCTTCCAGCCTGGCCTTCACAATAAAAGCATGTGAGCGTCAGTGGTTCCCCACAAATACACAATAAATTAATTTAAACTGTAAATGTTCCCGATCAGAGGAGGAAGACCTCTGGCACACACACAGAAACTCATTTTTAATAACACACACATCCCTGTCAGACCATCGGACAGACAAAAGACAAAAGACAAAAAATTAAAAATTAAAATGATTTTATTTTGTTTAATTTTTCTAAACTTTCCCAGGATTTGTGTTTTTAGAGCATTTATTTTGAAGGCAACATCACTGACCTTCCTGTCCTGCTTTATCTGACACAAGCACACATGCACACACAGACACGCACACACACACACAGACACAAACACACGCACAGTCACACACACACACACATACACGCACACACAGACACACACACAGACACACACACACACACATACACACACACACAGACACACACACACACACACAGACACACGCGCATGCACACACACACACACACACACACACACACACACACACACACACACACACACACACACACACACACACACACACGCACACACACACACACACACACACACACACACACACACACACACACACACACACACACACACACAGACACACACACACACACACACACGCATGCACACAGACACACACACACACACACACACACACACACGCGCATGCACACAGACACACACACAGACACACACATACACACAACCCTGTACCTGTCATCTCGCAGCTCTCTGATTGGCTGAAAGCCGGGACAAACATCTCACCTGTAAATAAAAAGTTTCTCAGTTTGAATCTGTTGCTTTAAAAACTTCATTGGTTCCCCTTCTCTTTCAGATGGAAACGAGTACCCCCCCCCCCTTCCTGAGTTAGTGTGGAGAAGAAGTACCCCCCCCCCCTTCCTGGGTTAGTGTGGAGAAGAAAAGCTTTGAAAGGAGAGGAGAGGGGGGGAGGGGGTGTGTTTGTGACGTCAGTTTGGCTGCAGCCTCGTCTCTCTGAGCGCCGTGACATCACTCTGAAGAATGTCTTTCTTCCTCGGAAACATGTCGGTAACGTTTACATTCAGAAAAACAGACCACAAGTTCTCTCTCCCAACTCTTAATACTGACTCAGCATCAGATACTGTCTGTCTGTCTGCCTGTCTGTCTGCCTGTCTGTCTGTCGGTCTGTCTGTCTGCCTGTCTGTCTGTCTGCCTGTCTGTCTGCCTGTCTGTCTGCCTGTCTGTCTGTCTGTCTGTCTGCCTGCCTGTCCGTCTGTCTGTCCGTCTGTCTGTCTGTCTGTCTGTCTGTCCGTCTGTCAACATATGAATATATATAATTATATATTCTCATCAACATGTCTCTTCCCAAAACTGCTCATCTGACTCTAAATTGTCAAATAACAACAAAGAAGGCAAACAGGGTTAGTTTCCTCATCCCCTGTGTATTTAGTCCCTGTGCTTTCTGTGTCTGTTGTTGGTGGATTGTCATTTGTCTTTCGTTACTCGTCGTCAGTCCTCTGTGCTTTTTGTTCTCCTGGATTTTTCCTCGTTTCTTTCCGTGTTCCTGTGTTTTTGGTTCTGCTCACCTGCCCTACTTACATTTTTAAGTCTCTTTGTGTTCTTATTAAATTACTATTATTTGAAACTGCTGCACTCTCCTCGCCTTCATGCATTTGGGTCCAAGCCCACAACCCTGACAGTATCCACCAACCAGTTATGGACCCACGTAGTTATGGAATTTGTGCCTCTTCTCCACCCTCTGGACGCAGTCAGTAAGACTCTTTTGAATTTTTTTTGTGAGATTCATGAAGAGGATCCTGCTTTTGCCAGGCACCTCATGGAGGCTTGCTGGCTGTCTACGGAGCAGGAATTTGGCTTTCCTGTCTCCAAACCTGGAAGCCTTCCAGAACTTCAGCAGTCCAGTGTTCCTGAGCTTTCTAGTGTTCCTGTGTTGTCCAGTGAGCCAGAGCCCGTGCCGTGCAGCCTTCCGGAACCTCCGCTGACGTGCAGCTTTCCTGAGTTCCAGCTGATGTGCAGCTTTCCTGAGTTCCAGCTGACGTGCAGCCTTCCAGAACCTCCGCTGACGTGCAGCCTTCCAGAGTCTGCGCTGACCATTCTCCCAGAGTCTGTGCTGACCGTTCTCTCAGAGTCTGCGCTGACCGTTCTCTCAGAGTCTGTGCTGACCATTCTCTCAGAGTCTGCGCTGACCATTCTCCCAGAGTCTGCGCTGACCGTTCTCTCAGAGTCTGCGCTGACCGTTCTCCCAGAGTCTGCACTGAGCAGTCTCCCAGTGCCATGGTTGCATCGTTTTTTTGTGGTTAGGCACCCCTGAGACTGTATCTTTGTTTGGTGCCACAGAGACTCCTGCTCCCTGTGTTTTGTCGGTGGTCCGGCCGACTTCTGCTCCAGTTACCCTGTCGGCGGATTTGCCGACTCCTGACCCTGTTGCTTTGTTGCCTGTTACTGATCCTGTTGCCTTGTTGACAGATCTTGACCCAGCTGTCTTCAGCCCAGCTGACTCGTTGCCTGTCTCCAACCCAGCTGCCCCTTCTCCTGCTCGGTCTGCCTGTTCTCCAGAGTGGTATCGCCTTCTTCGCCGCCGGCCTCCAGAGGGGATTCGCCTTCGCCACCGGCCGCCAGAGGGATATCTCCTTCGCCAACGGTGTCCAGAAGGATATCGCCTTCGCCGCCGGCCGCCAGAGGGGTTTTGCCTTCGCCGCCGGCCTTCAGAAGGGTTTCACCTTTGCCGCCGACCTGCTCGGCCTTCAGAGGGGATTTGCCTTCGCCACCGGCCGCCAGAGGGATATCTCCTTCGCCAACGGTGTCCAGAAGGATATCGCCTTCGCCGCCGGCCGCCAGAGGGGTTTTGTCTTCGCCGCCGGCCTTCAGAAGGGTTTCACCTTTGCAGACGGCCTCCAGACGGATATTGCCTTCGCACACGGCCTTCAGAGGGGTTTCACCTTGTCAGACGGCCTCCAGACGGATATCGCCTTCGCTGCCGATCTTCTCGGCCTTCAGAGGTGTTTCACCTTCACAGATGGCCTCCTCCGAGCCCTCGATGTCCTGCTCTGCCGTCTGAGAGGCTCTGCTTTCACTGTCCTATTCAGCCTCCAGAAGGATTTTGTCTTCGCTGCCGGCCTCCAGAGGGACATCGCCTTCGCCGCCGGCCTGCAGAGAATCCTCAACGTCCTGTTCGGCCACCAGAGGGGTTCTGTCCTCATCGCCGGCCTCCAGAGAACCTTCGCCACCGGCCTCCAGAGGGATATCGCCTTCGTCGCCGGCCTCCAGAGGGATTCTGCCTTCGCCGCCGGTCTCCAGAGGGATTCTGCCTTCGCTGCCGATCTCCAGAGGGTTTTCGTCTTTGCTGCAGACCTCCAGTGAGTCTTCACAGTCCTCTCCGTCCTCCCGAAGGACTCAGCCTTCGCCATCCTGCTCGGCCACCAGAGGGGCTTCACCGTCGGCATCATTCCTGCACTCCAGAGGGTTTTCGGCGTCGTGCTCGACCACCAGTGGGTTTCTGCTTTCGCTGCTGGTCTCCTAAGAGTCTTCACTGTCCGCAACCCTGCTGGCCGCAGCCTTTTCTGTCCCCAAGTTCCACTGTCCCCAGTTCCCGAGTTCCCACAGTCCTCAGTTCACAAGCCCCGTTGACTCTTGTTCCTCCCTTCGCCCCTCTGTGGGTTGACATTTGTTCGTCCCTCCTCCATACCCCCTCCGCCCTCCCTGGGCCTTTTTGCCCTATTCTGTGGACTATTTTTGTTTTCTTTGTTAAGGGCCGTCTGGTAGCCGTCCCTTGAGGGAGGGGTACTGTCACGTCTAGTCCCTGTGTCAAGTTTCTTTATTTAGTTGGTTTCATGTTTTCTGTTGGTTTTCCCATTTCCTGTTTTAATTTGAAGTCTGTCTTTTCTCCCTAGTTTTGTCTGATTTACTTCCTGTCTTTTGGTTTTCCCGCCCTTGTGATTGTCTGATGTGTTTCACCTGTTCCCCAGCCCTAGTGTCACCTGTCCCTCATTTTGTCATTACCCTAAGTCCCTGTGCTTTCTGTGTCTGTTGTTGGTGGATTGTCATTTGTCTTTCGTTACTCGTCGTCAGTCCTCTGTGCTTTTTGTTCTCCTGGATTTTTCCTTGTTTCTTTCCGTGTTCCTGTGTTTTTGGTTCTGCTCACCTGCCCTGCTTACATTTGTAAGTCTCTTTGTGTTCTTATTAAATTACTATTATTTGAAACTGCTGCACTCTCCTCGCCTTCCTGCATTTGGGTCCAAGCCCACAACCCTGACAGTCTGTGTGTGTTGGATCATTGTTTTCCTTCAAACAAAAGAACAAAGGAAACAAAGGTCTGTCTGTCTGCAGAGATCAGAGCCTTTAACCATCTAAGGGCCGTTACAGAGTCAACGCATGGCGCCGATGCACGCAATACTATGCATTGTCGGTGGGGGTGACATTGCAAGTATTGTACATTAGTTCAAGTATATGTTATTAATTAATGGCGGGCGAAGTGGAAAGAAGATGCAAGCTTATATGTATACATCCGCATTTATATGATAGTTCATCGCAATTACACTCCAATAAAATAGCGTTGGAAAATGCCTGGAGGTTGCAACCGTGATGGGAAAGACCGTAGATAAGGTGAAAACGAACTGGAAAAGTGCCCGTGACAAATTTACTAGGGTGCACAAGAAGTGGAAGGTGGTGGGGCAGCTAAGTTTTGGCTACCCAAAAGAATTGACTCAACTGGTGATGCCTGTTGCGAGGTACCGCAAAGTCACTGCAAGCCTTTGAGAAGCTCCAATTGGGTTGCGGTGATGATGGTGAGTGTCCGGGAGGAAGCGGCCAACTTCATCAAATTTTGGCGCCAACATCCGAAAGTACTGTAAATTTCTCTCCTCGTCCAGGCTTC
>NC_135877.1:23901016-23903516 GCF_031162955.1 Sander vitreus | reverse complement strand
GGAGTCATGGGCATCCACTGTACGAAGGCAGTGGTCCCGCCAGGAAGTAGAGGGCCAGGCCTCGCTGATATAAGTACAACTATCATTTGGCAAAAGTACCTTACTAGATCAAATCAATCCACTGTCTGAACAAAACTGCATTACATGATTACCAGATAAAGAGTTGGCATCAGTTACATCAGCATTCACGTCACCGACGACATAGATGGAGGTAGAACTGTGTGTGTGTGTGTGTGTGTGTGTGTGTGTGTGTGTGTGTGTGTGTGTGTGTGTGAAGATGCTATAAAAAGTAATGACAGAACCTGTAAATAATGCGGGTCTAACCGACCAAAGAAAGGACTCCTGAATATAAGCACTGTGATAGTAGCCTAAATATACCCTGTATATATGTATATATATATATATATATATATGGATATAGATGTACATTCCCGCAGTGCAGCGGGTCCGGTGTGTCTCCGTGTCTCACCGTCGGTCCGGTAACGGAATCGTTCCCTCCGCTGCTGTCCGCTCTCTCCGCCATCCGGGCACTCTCACAGGACTGTAATATCCGAGGAAACACGGGGATGTTCCGGTGTTTCTGCCGTCAGCTGCCGCTCAGATTATCACACAAAGACAGCACAGAAAAACACAAGTTTATTAAAATTCATAAACATCCCCATTTCCGGTGTCAATCCGTGACGTAAACTCCGCGGGACGAACGCTGTAGTTTTAATGTGGATGTGTGGAACGACTGTGTGCGAGTATTGGGACTACAGTACCCAGACTGCACCGCGGCGGACAGATTGTAAACACTAATGGAGACTGAAGGACGAAGTGACTGATGATCGGTGAGTTCTGCTCGCTGCTACTGACAACTACTGAATGTTACTGCAATATACTGAGATCTAACGAGTTTTACTGCAATATACTGAGTTCTAACGAGTTATATTAAACTATAGCCTACTGAGTACTGAGAAACATTACACACTCTGTGTGTGTTCGTGTGCAGTGTTTTTGCGGTATAACTGCGGGCAGTACCAGTACTCAGATTACTGCAGTACCAGTACTCAGATTACTGCAGTACCAGTAGCCTACTCGCTTTGTGTGTGGTACGACTGAGTAGTATATGTAGTATTTGTGTGGTACCAGTACTCTGTATGTATATGTACTATTTGTGAGGTACCAATGAGGGCAGTAACAGTACTCTGCGTGTGTATTTGTGCGGTACCAGTGCGGGCAGTAACAGTACTCTGTGTGTATATGTAGTATTTGTGCGGTACCAGTGCGGGCAGTAACAGTACTCTGTGTATTTGTGCGGTACCAGTGAGGGCAGTAACAGTACTCTGTGTGTATATGTAGTATTTGTGCGGTACCGGTGCGGGCAGTAACAGTACTCTGTGTGTATATGTAGTATTTGTGCTGTACCAGTGAGGGCAGTAACAGTACTCTGTGTGTATATGTAGTATTTGTGCGGTACCAGGGTGGGCAGTAACAGTACTCTGTGTGTATATGTAGTATTTGTGCGGTACCAGTGCGGGCAGTAACAGTACTCTGTGTGTATATGTAGTATTTGTGCTGTACCAGTGAGGGCAGTAACAGTACTCTGTGTGTATATGTAGTATTTGTGCGGTACCAGGGCGGGCAGTAACAGTACTCTGTGTGTATATGTAGTATTTGTGAGATACCAGCGCGGGCAGTAACAGTACTCTGTGTGTATATGTAGTATTTGTGAGATACCAGCGCGGGCAGTAACAGTACTCTGTGTGTGTATCTGTAGTATTTGTGCGGTACCAGTGCGGGCCGGCTGTGCCCGTGGAGCTGCAGGGGGGGGCCAGCGTCTCTGATCTGAAGGAGGTGGTGGGGGGGCAGCAGGGAGTCTCAGCGCAGAGACTCAGGGTGCTGTTTGCTGGGAGGGAGCTGAGAGACTGCTACACCTTACAGGTACAAACACACAACTTACAGGTACACACACACCCTACAGGTACACACACCTTACAGGTACACACACCTTACACGTACACACACACACACACACACCCTACAGGTACACACACACACACCCTACAGGTATACACAAACCCTACAGGTATACACACACCCTACAGGTATACAGACACCCTACAGGTACACACACACACACCTTACAGGTACACACACACCGTACACACACACCTTACAGGTACACACACACACCTCACAGGTACACACACACCCTACAGGTATACACACACCCACCCTACAGGTACACACACACACACACCCTACAGGTACACACACCTTACAGGTACACACACACACACACACACACACACACCCTACAGGTACACACACACACACCTTACATGTATACATACACACACACACACACACACCCTACAGGTATACACACACACACACACACTCTACATGTACACACACACACTTTACAGGTACACACACACAGACCTTACAGGTACACACACACCCTACAGGTATATACACACACACACACACACACCTTACAGGTACACACACACAC
>NC_135877.1:23876016-23896016 GCF_031162955.1 Sander vitreus | reverse complement strand
ATTTGAAGGTGTTTCTGTTCATTTTCTCACTGAATCAACGTTCAAATTAGCATTTACGAACAAAGTTTTGCTAGACAAAATGGATCTCACCATCTACCAACAAATGATCAATACTGCTCAAGGTGTAATCATAGACAAATATAATGGAGCAGCAGACCCCGTTGGGTCGCTGTCTCCCGGTCCAGACCATAGACAGTATATATAATGGAGCAGCAGACCCCGTTGGGTCGCTGTCTCCCGGTCCAGACCATAGACATTATATATAATGGAGCAGCAGACCCCGTGTCTCTGGACGGAGACCAGTGACGTCTCTTTCCCGGTGATGGCTGAGCGTTACTGAGCAGCCTCCAACTGAGCTTGAAGACGTAGATGTGACGTGAGCAACCTGTCTGAAAGTTGGAAGTCTTCTGGTAGCTGTGCCAAGAGAAATCTCAATCATTCCCAATCTAGCAGAGACGGAGAGCGTAGGTATATGTAAGGAGATAACATAGACACAGGCTCATTATTGATCACTAAAATGATAGTTAACATTAGTCATTACACTTAAACAGCTGATGGAAGTCCAAACTGCCTGAGAGCTTCTCCTGTACTATACGGTAACTCCTCTACTATGAGACAGGAAGTCTCGTGGTTATGACCCAATCGTTAACCTATTGTTATAAAAACTACGGAGCCATAACGTGAGCTACAAGGTAATGGAGCCTTTTATACATTGTCGTGTTTCTTTAGAAATAAACAACGGACAAATAGAGTCTTTAAACGCTTCAGATGTAAAGGTATTCTCTGTCAAAGTGACGTCAGAATGAATGGCAGTCAATGGGATGCTAACGGGATGCTAACGGGATGCTAACAGGAGGTGATGGCTTGTTAGCATCTAAATGGCGTCATAGGAGCTACGGGTTGTGAGAAGACGCTGACCTCCTTGGGTGTAATAGAGCTCATGTTCCAGCTGGTAGCGACATATCACGCTATAATAAGACAACGACGCCGCCATCAACACGTTGCTGTGGTGATGCAGATGTAGTAAATGCCCGACGACAGCGGAGGCGGCCTGTGGTGCGGGAACGCCAGCGTTATATTTCTCTCGTCTCCTCATTGGTCCACTTAGCGTCACTGTGTTCACGTTGGGACAGCACTCGCTGCTATCGGCCATATTCAGACACTTCCAACCTGACGCATTTTCCGGTCTTTTCGTGGTACTTTATGTTTCCGATCATCACCAAAAATGTTAGCAGAATTGATCTAAACCCATCTAACAATCTCCGTATGAATGTTCCTATATGCACACGGACATTTAGATCTAACTAGTATGAAAGTTACTTTGATGAAGAACGCTCGGGCGACAATCTTTTCCTCTAAAAAGTTTCTATTTTTACTGGAAATTAAGGAGCTTGTAAAGTAAAAGCTAAAGTAAACAGTTAAAACTATATACCGTTAGAACGGTGAGAAGTTACACTTTAGTTTAACACCATTAAACTAACTGAAAACATTAATAGATCATTTATATTTGTATTTGAAGAGAGATTTTGATAGAACGTTAGCCAGTAGTGATGCTACATCTGTCTTTGTTGACCCCGCCATGTGTGCTAACAGAGAGGAAATACTGGGCGCAAATGAACTACAACTTCTTCTTCTTCTTCGTTTTGTGGCGGGTAGCAACCATAAAATGACCTAAAACTTAATCGCAATTCATTATTTATTCAGCAAATAACGTTTCCATCAGCGTTGATCACATAAGCCGTATATCGGTCAAGATACAATCTGATGAGAGCCGACGTATTTCCTTTGAGTCGATATTCATGAAAGTCAATCTAATGTTACTGTTTCCATGACGCATGTTTCATTCAATACATCACTTAATTCAGATAGAAACGTGTGGATGGAAACGTAGCTAGAGTCCATAGTTCATATTTAATCAGTAATTAATACATATATATATGTTTATGTTTGTGTCTCCAGCCGGCTGCGCCGACTCTCTCATTAAAGAGCTGCATCATTTTAGGATTTTGGGAGACGATCAGGTGACTCTTCCTCCTAACTTTGTGTTGTAGATGTCATTTTATAAGGATAAATATTCAGAGCGTGTCTATCACCGAACCCACCAGACTCCATGTAAATAATCAGGACTTTTATCATCGTAAAACACACTTCATTCAAAGAGGACAGAAACTAAATTAAACTATCAAAAGCCGTCTTGGTTCATCTTTCCACTGTTCCAACAATCACCACTCTGGTTTGGTTGAAATAAACCCTTAATTCACCCATTTACATGTGGAGATATGCTGGCTCTATACACGCTAAAAGTCCTGATTATTTACATGGAGTCTGGTGGAGATATGCTGGCTCTAGACACGCTAAAAGTCCTGATTATTTACATGGAGTCTGGTGGAGATATGCTGGCTCTATACACGCTAAAAGTCCTGATTATTTACATGGAGTCTGGTGGGTTTGGTGTTGGGGATTCCAGGGCTGTTTCATGTTAAACAAAAAGGATCTTCCGTGTGTGTGTCTGTGTGTCTGTGTGTGTGTGTGTGTGTGTGTGTGTGTGTGTGTGTGTGTGTGTGTGTGTGTGTCAGTATGGGCGGTACCAGCAGTACGGGGCGGAGCAGTGCCTGCAGCTGATTGGAGGGCTGCAGTGTCCGTCAGCAGGCTGTGGGGCGGGGCTTCTGCCGTCTGATGGCGGCCGGCGGGTGGAGTGTGACCGGCGGCTCGGCTGTGGCTTCGTCTTCTGCCGACTCTGCCGGGAGCGCTACCACGAGGGGGCGTGTCTTACAGCGCAGGCCCCGCCCACAGCCGAGGCAGCACAGGTGAGCTGACCAACCACAGAACTCCGTTTCTATGTTGGCGAACAGATAAATACATGAAATGGTAATCAGTAACAGTAATCCACGCCTCTGTGACCACTCGGCTGATTACTGTAACCACTTTATATCGGGGCTACTGGGTCCTCCATTGCTCGTCTTCAACTGGTACAAAATACAAAATGAATTTTAGTTTTTTATTTATTCTACTTATTTCGGTTCTATGTTTTTGTGCAGAACTTTGGAAACCTTGTGTTTGTTAAAATCATGCTATATAACAACTAACCCTCCCTCCTCAGGGGTTTGTGTCGGGGGGGCTGGCGTCCCTCAGAGCGAGATGGGAGGCGGCCTCGCTGCTGCTCGTGCGGGAGTCGACTAAACGCTGCCCGCAGTGTTCGGTTCCTACGGAGAGAGACGGTAAGTCTTACAGCTTCATAACTTGTCATTTTTAATTATTAGTAATCAATTCAGACACCAGACATTTCCTTCTGGAAGATTGTGTTTCTGATTGGTTGTGACGTTTCCCCACCAAGTATAGATAGATAGAGAGAGAGAGAGAGAGAGAGAGAGAGAGAGATATAGAGAGAGAGAGATGGATAGAGAGAGAGAGATATATAGAGAGATAGATGGATGGATAGAGAGAGAGAGATAGAGAGAGAGAGAGATAGAGAGAGAGAGAGAGAGAGAGAGAGAGAGAGAGAGAGAGAGAGAGAGAGAGATAGAGAGATATATAGAGAGAGAGAGAGAGATGGATGGATAGAGAGAGAGAGATAGATAGATCCTTTATTAATCCTTTGCAGGAAATTACAATGTCACAGCAGTTTCAAGACAGACAACACCACACATGTACTCAAATATATCTATACCAATAAGTTAAAATATAAAAATATCAACAAGGGAAAGTTATTTTTGTGCCTTATGCATTATGGTTGCTATCACAGGCGCACACGCTTTAAAAAAAAAAACTAGTCAAAAATTGTTTGCATTTCAGAACCTTAGGAAATGGACAGCGGCCGACACGAACACACACATCTAGTAACACGATAATGAAGCTGTAAGTAGGCTTTCAGCTCAGGACAGGACCACTCTCACAGATACAGACAGGATTGGGTCTGTCTCTCTCTCTGTCTCTCTGTCTGTCTGTCGCTCTCTCTCTGTCTCTCTGTCTGTCTGTCGCTCTCTCTGTGTCTCTGTCTCTCTCGCTCTCTCGGTGTGTCTCTGTCTCTCTGTCTCTCTCTGTCTCTCTGTCGCTCTCTCTCTCTGTCTCTCTCTCTCTCTGTGTCTCTGTGTCTCCCCCTGCAGACGGCTGATGTCTCTGTGTCTCTCTGTCTCTCTCTGTTTCTCTGTCTCTCTGTCTCTCTCTGACTCTCTGTGTCTCTGTGTCTCCCCCTGCAGGCGGCTGTATGCACATGCGGTGTCCTCTGTGCCAAGCCGAGTGGTGTTGGCTCTGCCGAGTCTCCTGGAACACCGAGTGTATGGGGAACCACTGGTTCGGATAAACACACACAGACAGAGACACACACAGACAGGAATCAAACCAGCGACATCAAGCGTCTGTTCCCTGACTCTGTTTAACTCTGAGTTGTCCCTGTAGTTGTTTCCTGTTCATTCTGCGTTTGTCTCATTAAAATATTTATTTATTAAAATAAAAAAACTCTGACTGTTTTTCTTAATAAGGTTTAATGTTGATGGTTAAAGCTACAAGATGTTGAATGTGAAGGAAGCCGACAGCAGATAGATCATCAGATACATTCTGCTTCATATTTCATATTTCCATCAATAAAATGAATGTTTGACTCAATCAAAGTCTAACTGTCGGCAGAAATGTTTCAAGAAATGTCCTGGTCCATTTTATGGTCAAAAGTATTTGTTTATACAGTATTTTGCTTTCATAAGTTGTTCTGATTTTATATATATATATATATATATATATATATATATATATATATATATATATATATATATATATATATATATGTATGTGGTTTGCATAAATGTAGGATCCCATGCTGAAGGTGACTAAAAAGAAGAATAAAAAATCATCTTTTGGAAATTGATGTTAATGCCTTAATTTAAAAAAAATTAGGAAAAATCCAACCTTTAAGGCCACCAATTTTCTTTATGAATGAGTAATGTATCGTAAATAAATAAATGTTCTTCCTTAAAATCAGTCAGTACCCCCCTATGTTAGATTCCCATAGAGGCAGGCAGACTTTTATTTTGAAAGGCCAGTTATTTCATGGATCCAGGATACTATGATCCTGATAATGTTCCCTTGGCCCCCCCATCATCACATACCCTTCACCATACCCCCCCCACATCATCACATACCCTTCACCATACCCCCCCATCATCACATACCCTTTACTATACCCCACATCATCACATACCCTTCACCATACCCCCACATCATCACATACCCTTCACCATACCCCCCCATCATCACATACCCTTCACCATACCCCCCCATCATCACATACCCTTCACTATACCCCCCCACATCATCACATACCCTTCACCATACCCCCCCATCATCACATACCCTTTACTATACCCCACATCATCACATACCCTTCACCATACCCCCCACATCATCACATACCCCCCCCATCATCACATACCCTTCACCATACCCCCCATCATCACATACCCTTCACCATACCCCCCCCCCCTTCACCATACCTAGAGATTGACATGGGGTACTTTCCATAAAATCATCTCTCAATGCAAATCAAACCAGCTATTCAAAATATAAATGATTGTTTATTTTTATCAATTTACAAAATGCAAAGTAAGCGACCAAAAAAACATCTAAATCACATCAATATTTGGTGTTACCACCCTTTGCCTTTAAACCAGCATCAATTCTTCTAGGTACACTTGCAAAAAGTCAGGGAACGCAGTGGTCGGCCAAGGAAACTTAGTGCAGGAGATGAAAAACACATCAAGCTTATTTCCCTTCGAAATGGGAAGATGTCCAGCAGGGCCATCAGCTCAAAACTGGCAGAAACCAGTGGGACCCAGCTACGCCCATCTACTGTGTGGAGAAGATGTCCTGCAGCAGGACAATGAGCTCAAACATACATCCAAGGTCATTAGGAACTGTCTTCAGCGCAAAGAAGAACAAGAAGTCCTGGAAGTGATGGCATGGCCCCCACAGAGCCCTGGTCTCAGCATCATGGAGTCTGTCTGAGATTACATGAAGAGACAGAAGGATTTGAGGAAGCCTCCATCCACAGACGATCTGTGGTTAGTTCTCCAAGATGTTTGGAACAACCTACCAGCCGAGTTCCTTCTAAAACTTTGTGCAAGTGGACCTAGAAGAATTGATGCTGTGTTGAAGGCAAAGGGTGGTCACACCAAATATTGATTTGATTTAGATTTCTCTTCTGTTCATTCACTGCATTTTGTTAATTGATGAAAATAAACTATTAATACTTTTCATACCTGCCTAAAACTTTTGTGTTTACATACATATACATATACATACATACATATATATATATATATATATATATATATATATATATATATCTGGACCTTGACCTGGGCGGACCCAAACTGGTAAACTGAAGTCCCGCCCCCTGGTCCTCCACCCTCTGATAAGATGGACCATAAACCTTTGAGCAGGGCAGCAGCTGATAAGCGTCTCCGTCCTCGAGTGTGTTTTGTATAACAGCGAGGTAAAGACAGAGACAGATCCAGACTGATTTCTTCACCGAGGATCTAGAACAGAACCTGGAACATTTCTGTCAGGCTGGACAGAAGCAGGATGAAGAGGCAAAGTCGGGCCGGGCTGCAGAACCCCGGGCTGGAGAACCTGGGGCTGGAGAACCTGGGGCTGGAGAACCTGGGCATGGAGAACCCCGGACTGGAGAACCTTGGGCTGGAGAACCTGGGCATGGAGAACCCCGGGCTGGAGAACCTTGGGCTGGAGAACCTGGGCATGGAGAACCCCAGACTGGAGAACCTGGGGCTGGAGAACCCTGGCCTGCAGATCCCCAGGCTGCAGAACCTGGGGCTGCAGAACCTTGGACTGGAGAACCCCGGGCTGGAGCTGGATATGACCGGAAGCAGAAACACAGACCAGGTCAGAACCAGAACCGGCTGCTGTACAGTTTTTGTTTCAGTATTCTGGTAGGCTCAGCCGGGTGGAGATTATAAACTTTACTTTTTCTAAAGAGACACACTGCAGACAGGAACATCATTTTTTAAATTTATTTTTAATTGATTTAACCTTTATTGAACCAGGTAGGCCGTTGAGAACAGGTTCTCATTTACAACGGCGACCTGGTCAAGACAAGCGTAAGTGTACAAGACAACATACAGTTTCACATTCAACATAGTACAAGAAAACAGAATACAATGGGCTACAAAGGTACAGATTAAGTAGGCAGTTCAAGCCGGTACAAAGTGAGGTGTAAAGTAAGTCGATGGATATGCAAAAGTGGTATGGTGATAACATAATATACATGAAAAAGACAATCTATAACAATGCTGAGATGTAGTAAAGAGTCAGAATACAGTTAGTGCAAAAAAATTATTAGTCATAACGCAGTATATATAAATAGATAGTCTCTATGAGGGCTGAGAAGTAAGACCGTTGGTGCAAGATGTAGTCCAGTTAGTGATGAGGATCAGTAAAAATGCTGAAACTAGTAAGGAGTCAATATACAATTAGTGCAAATATTAGTCTAGGTAGTGAGGTAGAAACATGAATAACACAGTATACATGAAAAAAACCAGCAGTGAATGTTAACTGCTGAAATGACGTAGAGATTAGTGCGAAGTGTGGACTAGATGGTGATGTTGAACAAGCATAGCGCAATATATTTGAATAAGGAAGAATTTAAATGCTGAAATGTAGTAAAGAGAAATGTAGTGCTGGTTGTGGTCCGAATTAGGTGTAGAGAAGAGTAGAACAGTCCCTCCAGAAAAACCTGATTATGTGATCTCATAATTCAATGCATAATCAGCCAAAGTCTGCATTTTTATTTCGGGTGCCGCATTTTTTCAAATACGCCGCACTTTTGCCGCATAAATTGCCAATTTCCACGCAAAATATGCGGGGCTTGCATGATGTCATAATCCCCACGTTTTCATTGCAACAAAGTCCCAAATATCTTAGCAGAAATTTGAAAAATGTTGCGTTTACTTCACACAAGAGCAGCTGTTTCCCCTGTTGCCATGGGAACATTATGAAGTGATGTAATTATGTGACGTGAACATCATCGAAAATCTGCAAACCCCGCGATGAAGCCACGATGACCCCGCGATGAAGCCACGATGAGCCCGCGATGAAGCCACGATGAAGCCACGATGAAGCCACGATGACCCCGCGATGAAACCACGATGAAGCCACGATGAAACCACGATGACGCCGCGATGAAGCCACGATGAAGCCACGATGAAACCGCGATGAAGCCACGATGACCCCACGATGAAGCCACGATGACGCCACGATGAAACCACGATGAAGCCACGATGAAGCCACGATGAAACCACGATGACGCCGCGATGAAGCCACGATGAAGCCACGATGACGCCACGATGAAGCCACGATGAAACCGCGATGAAGCCACGATGACGCCACGATTAAACCACGATGACCCCGCGATGAAGCCACGATGAAGCCACGATGAAACCGCGATGAAACCACGATGAAGCCGCGATGACGCCACGATGAAACCACGATGAAACCGCGATGAAACCGCAGTTTTTGCAAGTTCCCGCAATTTCATCGCATAAAATTGCATAAATATCCCGCATATTCCATCGCATTTTTTAAGAAAACGTGATGCATAATTAAGGATTAACATGTAACATAACAATAATAATAGTTTATTTTTTATTTTTTATTTAATAGTAATATAACAACAGACATGATATTATAATATCATGTGTCATGAGGCGGGGAATTTGAGGACCCAAACGCAGAGAGCAGGCAAAGGAGTAATGAGCTCGAGGATTTATTAAACACAAAAACAGGGAGCAAACCAAAGGAGATCCAAAAATGGAGCAGGCAGAAACAACACAGGGAGTCCAAAAGGAGCAGGCAAAAAACTAATGACCGAAACGATGAAAAGACACGAGGAACAGGGTGTTAACAAAAACAGAGACTGGAACAGACTTACAGCGAAAAACTCATAATGCAAAAATGATTTTCAATGCAGGCACATGAGTGAAACACACTGACAGGAACAAACTGACCAGGCAAAATGATCTGACACGAGACAAAGGGTATTTCTCTACTATGAGACAGGAAGTCTCATGGTTATGACCCAATCGTTAGCCTATTGTTAAAAAAACGTCTGCTACGGAGCCATAACGTGAGCTACAAGGTAATGGAGCCTTTTATACATTGTCGTGTTTCTTTAGAAATAAACAACGGACAAATAGAGTCTTTAAACACTTCAGATGTAAAGGTATTCTCTGTCAAAGTGACGTCAGAATGAATGGGAGTCAATGGGATGCTAACGGGATGCTAACGGGAGGTGATGGCTTATTAGCATCAAAATGGTGCCATTGGAGGCTTGCGGTCCGAGGAGAAGCTTCCCCCCTTGGATACAACAGGTGAAACACATCAGGGCGGGGCAAGACAATCAGACAGGTGGGAAAACACAGGAAGCAAAACTAGACAAGACAAGACAGAAAACTAGACTACCAAAATAAAACAGGAAACAGAACCTACACAATCATCCCAGAAACATACACTATCCAGAGGAAACAAGACCCACATTATCATAATAACAGACATGATATTATAATATCATGTCTGTTATTATAATATAACATGTCTGTTGTGTCTCCAGGCGTCCCGGTCCTTGCCATCGGGAGCGGTGAAGTCGGCAGCTCGCTGGGCGTCGTACTCCTGCAGCCGTTGGAAGCAGAGCAGACGAAAGCTGTCAGGTGACCCAGAATCCTGAGATGTGATTGGAGCAGTGATTCCCAGCCTGGGTCTGCTGCGCCCTAATCAAATACCAGCAGCAGTTAAACCCTATTTCACTCTCTGATGGTTAAACTCTGCCATTAATCCACAGTGCGTGCCGAACGGATTATGGATCAGCTACGGTCCGTAACACTGTTATATTCAACATCACTAACTAAATGATTGTCTTGGTGGCCGGGTTGGTTCAGTGGGTAGAGCGGGCGCACATATACTGAGAGGTTTATGCCTCGATGCAGAGGTCCACGGTTCGAATCCAACTTCTGATGATTTCCTGCATGTCTCCCCACCTCTCTCTCCTTTCTCTCCTGGCAGATTAAAGGCAGAAAAGCCCCCCAAAAAAGATATGATTTTGTATTTATAAGACGACGTCTGGGGCAGTCCAGATGGACTTGCTGCTAGGTCCCAATGTGGACCTTGGTCCAGACTTTGAGAAACCCTGTACTAGCTTAATAAACACGTGATTGTTCTGAAAAGCAGTGGTCCAAGCAATGGTCCAGACCCCGGACCCCCATCTGATGAGCCGTTGTCCCGAGGTCCCCTACCTGATGTTTTAGTGCAGAATGTCAATGAAGCCCAGGAGAAAAACGGCAATAGTCCCGACCAAGCACGTTTACTTATAGCGCTAAAGGTACGGCAATAGTCCCGACCAAGCACGTTTACTTATAGCTCTAAAGGGACGTCAATAGTCCCGACCAATCGCGTTTACTTATAGCTCTAAAGGGACGGCAATAGTCCCGACCAAGCGCGTTTACTTATAGCTCTAAAGGAGACTTTTAGCGTCAATGAGAACGACAAAGGCACCGGACCAAACGTCCGTATTTTACGAGATGGCTGTGAGAACGTGTTGGGTATGGCGCGTGGCGGAGGACAGAAACAAACCGAGGCGCAGCTGGTGGAATTTGGGGGTTGGCGAGGTCGTCCAGTACAGCATACGGGGTTGATGTGACAGGGCTGTGGAGAAACCTCTGACCAAACGGTATCATTCCTCTGCAGGTGTGCCGAGGGAGACAAAGTTCAGAGGTCTGGCCGAGGAAGACGAAGAACTTCAGAGAGACGAAACCGACTCATCAAATAACAATCAACATCTGAATCAGAAACTGCTGAGTCACTTCGTACAGCTGGCTGCGACCGACCGGGACACCGACCAGGTGACTCCGGGAGACCTTCCTCCCGAAAAACTGTTTCAGCATCATTCTGACCTGTATTTAGGACTGTAGAGGTGGAGCCCTCTAGTGGTCGTAGTAGTTCTGACCTATATTTATGTCCGTAGTAGTTCTGACCTATATTTAGCTCTCACCCAGGAGACCGGGGTTCATGGTTTAAATTAACCAAACAAAGTTTAGTTTGTTGAAGAAAAGTCATAACATTATTGTGTGTGTGTGTGTGTGTGTGTGTGTGTGTGTGTGTGTGTGTGTGTGTGTGTGTGTGTGTGTGTGTGTGTGTGTGTGTGTGTGTGTGTGTGTGTGTGCAGGTGGACCTGGACTTTCTGGATGAAGTGATCTCAGACGGAGCCGATCCAAACTGCTCCGACAGATACGGACAAACCGTCCTGCATGAGGTCAGTCTTTGTTTTAAACTCAACATGTTATTTATGTAAATATCGTGAAAACATAAGTTTGATTTGACCCAATAACGCTGGTGTGTGTTCAGATCTCCCGGGCGTGGAGCATAGACGTGATGCGGTTCTTTCTGGACCGGGGTTCAGACCTGAACCGGCCGGATCAGTTTGGTGTCACGGCCCTTCACGTGGCGTCAGCGTTGGACTACCAGGACATGGTTCAGTTCCTGCTGGACCGGAAAGGTGCTCCTGTGTTAAATGATACCAGAAATGTCAGAAGGAAAGCAGAAACAGGCCTTTCCTGCCAGCTGCTGGCCTCACAATTCTTACGTATGTGTGCATGCATGTGTGTCTGTGTGTATGCGTGTGTGCGTGCGTGTGTGTGTGTGTGTGTGTGTGTGTGTGTGTGTGTGTGTTGTAGCTGACCCAGAGGCTCGGACTCTTCTGGACCAGCAGACTCCTCTTCACTTCGCTGCTAAGAACGACGCAGTCGGCAGCATCCGGCTGCTGCTGCGGGCCGGGGTCTCCATCAGCTGCACTGACTACAAACGCAGAACACCGCTGCAGCTCGCCGCCAACCTGGGTACTAATGACCTCATCACTGACATCACTGTTGACATCCTTACAGACCTTACTAAGTCACAACTTAGCGTAACTCGTCTGTGTGTTTTCAGATCGCAGTGAAGCAGCTCGGCTGCTGTTGGAGCTCGGGGCGAAGGCCGGCATGATGGACACTGATGGACAGCTCTGTATAACTGCTCTGATTGGTCGGATGAGTCCAGTGGTAAATATAACAGATGTTCTGCCCACTGACAGATAACAGGGCTGTGATTGGTCCAAAGAAAAAAGAAATGATTAAAAATCACTCAAGATATTTACATTTGAACTCAGATCATGTTGTAAAAAGAATAGATTGTCAGCAGAGTAGAATAAAATATAGTAAAGCTGCAACTGATGATCTTCCTAGTTGTTTGGTCTCTAAAATATATCCAGGTATCCTGTTGTTGTGGTGAACGTGGTATCCTGGTGTTGTGGTGAACGTGGTATCCTGTTGTTGTGGTGAACATGGTATCCTGGTGTTGTGGTGAACGTGGTATCCTGTGGTTGTGGTGAACGTGGGTATCCTGGTATTGTGGTGAACGTGGTATCCTGGTGTTGTGGTGAACGTGGTATCCTGTGGTTGTGGTGAACGTGGGTATCCTGGTATTGTGGTGAACGTGGTATCCTGGTGTTGTGATTAACATGGTATCCTGGTGTTGTGGTGAACGTGGTATCCTGTTGTTGTGGTGAACATGGTATCCTGGTGTTGTGATTAACATGGTATCCTGGTGTTGTGGTGAACGTGGGTATCCTGGTATTGTGGTGAACGTGGTATCCTGGTGTTGTGGTGAACGTGGTATCCTGGTGTTGTGATTAACATGGTATCCTGGTGTTGTGGTGAACGTGGGTATCCTGGTGTTGTGGTGAACGTGGTATCCTGGTGTTGTGATTAACATGGTATCCTGGTGTTGTGGTGAACGTGGTATCCTGTTGTTGTGGTGAACGTGGTTATCCTGGTGTTGTGGTGAACGTGGTTATCCTGGTGTTGTGGTGAACGTTGTATCCTGGTGTTGTGGTGAACGTTGTATCCTGGTGTTGTGGTGGATGTGGTATCCTCTGTTGTGGTGGACGTGGTATCCTGGTGAACGTTGTATCCTGGTGTTGTGATGAACGTGGTATCCTCTGTTGTGGTGGACGTGGTATCCTGGTGAACGTTGTATCCTGGTGTTGTGATTAACATGGTATCCTGGTGTTGTGGTGAACGTGGGTATCCTGGTGTTGTGGTGAACGTGGGTATCCTGGTGTTGTGATTAACATGGTATCCTGTTGTTGTGATTAACGTGGTATCCTGGTGAACGTGGTATCCTGGTGTTGTGGTGAACGTGGGTATCCTGGTGTTGTGGTGAACATGGTATCCTGTTGTTGTGATTAACGTGGTATCCTGGTGTTGTGGTGAACGTGGTATCCTGGTATTGTGTTGAACGTGAGTATCCTGGTGTTGTGGTGAACGTGGTATCCTGGTGTTGTGGTGAACGTGGGTATCCTGGTATTGTGTTGAACGTGAGTATCCTGGTGTTGTGGTGAACGTGGTATCCTGGTGAACGTGGTATCCTGGTGGTGTGGTGAACGTGGTATCCTGGTGAACGTGGTATCCTGTTGAACGTGGTATCCTGGTGTTGTGGTGAACGTGGTATCCTGGTGTTGTGGTTAACGTGGTATCCTAGTGAACGTGAGTATCCTGGTGTTGTGGTGAACGTGGTATCCTGGTGAACGTGGTATCCTGGTGGTGTGGTGAACGTGGTATCCTGGTGAACGTGGTATCCTGTTGAACGTGGTATTCTGGTGTTGTGCTGAACGTGGTATCCTGGTGTTGTGGTGAACGTGGTATCCTGGTGTTGTGGTGAACGTGGTATCCTGGTGTTGTGGTGAACGTGGTATCCTGGTGTTGTGGTGAACGTGGTATCCTGGTGTTGTGGTTAACGTGGTATCCTAGTGAACGTGGTATCCTGGTATTGTGGTGAACGTGGAATCCTGGTGAACGTGGTATCCTGGTGTTGTGGTGAACGTGGTATCCTGGTGAACGTGGTATCCTGGTGTTGTGGTGGACATGGTATCCTTGTGTTGTGGTGAACTTGGGTATATGTTGTGTTCAGGCCCGGCTGGCGCTAACCCAGTTCCATGTGACGGACAGAACGACCAGACAGCAGTATTACTACCTGAACCTGCTGGAACCAGAACCACACTCACCTGGTACCCCCCCGCAAGGTAACACCGCTACTATTGCAGAACCATAATACTATATAGACTATAGATGGGTTTTACAGACAGTACTACCACTGATAATACAGGGCTGTCCTGTCTGTCTGACTCCTGACTCTACCTGTCTGTCTGACTCTACCTGTCTTATTTTGTAGATGCAGTCGTCAGTGAGCCGACTTCTCCAGTAAGTTCTGTTTTTATTGTATAAGAGGCTGAAATAGTAGCTAAAAGTACAGACTAAACAGTACAAATAGTAGCTAAAAGTATTGTGTAAAGGGTTGTAATAGCAGTATGGTTTCAGATCGAACCAACCTAAATATGAACAGATGATTTGGGATCAGCTGGTGGTAGTGGTTATAGTGATGTTATAGTGATGTTATGGTGATGTTATGGTGATGTTATAGTGATGTTATAGTGATGTTATGGTGATGTTATGGTGATGTTATAGTGGTGTTATGGTGATGTTATGGTGATGTTATAGTGATGTTATGGTGATGTTATGATGATGTTATGGTGATGTTATAGTGATGTTATGGTGATGTTATGGTGGTGTTATAGTGATGTTATGGTGATGTTATGATGATGTTATGGTGATGTTATGGTGATGTTATAGTGGTGTTATGGTGATGTTACGGTGATGTTATGGTGATGTTATGTTGATGTTATGGTGATGTTATGTTGATGTTATGGTGATGTTACGGTGATGTTACGGTGGTGTTACAGTGGTGTTACAGTGGTGTTATGGTGATGTAATGGTGATGTTATGGTGATATTACGGTGATGTTATAGTGGTGTTATGGTGATGTTATGGTGATGTAATGGTGATGTTATGATGATGTTATGGTGATGTTAAGGTGATGTTATAGAGATGTCATGGTGACGTTATGGTGACGTTATAGTGACGTTATAGTGACGTTATAGTGACGTTATGGTGATGTTATGGTGATGTTATGGTGATGTTATGGTGATGTTATGGTAATGTTAAGGTGATGTCATAGTGATGTTATGGTGATGTTATAGTGATGTTATGGTTCCTTTGGGATCAGCTGGAGGTGGTGGTGCAGCAGGGGAAACTGGACCTCATCATGAATCCCGTGTTTCTCAAACTGATCCAGGTCAAATGGAAACTGTACGGCAGGTAAACGCCACTCTGATTGTTTGGATTAGTTTAAATCATTACATATCATTTAGCTTCCAAAAAGTTCTCTCACTGCTCTACCTGTCTGTCTGGCTGTGTGTCTGTCTGTCTGTCTGTCTGTCTGTCTGTCTGTCTGTGTGTGTGTGTGTGTCTGTCTGTTTGTCTCTCTGTCTGTCTGTCTGTCTACCTGTCTGTCTGTGTGTCTCTCTGTCTCTCTCTCTCTCTGTCTGTCTGTCTGTCTATCTGTGTGTGTGTCTGTGTGTGTGTGTGTGTGTGTGTCTGTGTGTCTCTGTCTCTCTCTCTCTCTGTCTCTTTCTCTGTCTCTGTCTGTCTGTCTGTCTGTCTGCCTGTCTGTCTGCCAGGTTGGGGGCGTGGCTTCTCCTTATCCTCAACTTCCTGTTCAACGTCTTCTGGACAACGGTCGCCATCTCTGTTTCTGTCTCCCGAGACTCAACTCATCGCTACATCCTGCCCCAGGTGACCTGTCTGTCTGTCTGTCCTTACCTGTCTGTCTCTACCTGTCTATTTGTTACCTGTCTGTCTCTACCTGTCTGTCTGACACCTGTCTGTCTCTACCTGTCTGTCTGACACCTGTCTGTCTGTTACCTGTCTGTCTGACACCTGTCTGTCTGTCCCAGGACTGGGGGCGTGTCCTCCTGGTGGTCCTAGCGCTCCTGTTGACTCTGGAGGAGGTGCGGAGGGAGGTGCAGGACATTCGGCGCTCTCGCAGGAAGCTCCGCCTCTGGCGCCGCTGGGCCCAGCGCCGTCTCCATGACGACCTGCACTGCTCACATCCCATGTGGCCTCAGGTCTGAAAAACAGGTTTACTGAAGATAGCCTGCCTTTCTTTCTGTTAGCTTAGCTTAGCATAAAAACATCTGTTATAAGTGTCTGGGGATGTGTGTGTGTGTGTGTGTGTGTGTGTGTGTGTGTGTGTGTGTCTGTGTGTGTGTGTGCGCGCATGTGTGTGTGTGTGTGTGTGTGTGAGTGTGTTTACCTGTGTGTGTGTGTGTGTGTGTGTGTGTGTGTGTGTGTGTGTGTGTGTGTGTGTGTGTGTGTGTGTGTGTGTGTGTGTGTGTGTGTGTGTGTGTGTGTGTGTGTGTGTGTGTGTGTGTACAGGAGAGAGTTTTCCTTTTGGATCAGAACAAACAGATTCACAGGATGAGAGGAAGCTACAGCCGAGATCTGTGGTAACACAATTTCACTTTTAAAGATTTCTTTTGTTAAAATATTCCGACTTTTTCTTGAAATAATGTGTAAGTAAAGTTTATTTATATAGCACCTTTCACAGATAAAAATCACAAAGTGCTTCACAATAAAATGCAATACAACACAAGAAGTCACAATACAAGCAAATTGAAATACAAATAGAAAACATAAGAGACAGCCATGAAAGCCCCTCGACTCAGTAAAAGCCTGCTTGGACAGCAGAGTCTTCAGCTGCTTTTTAAAAGATTCGACAGAATCCACCCAACGTAGCGGAGAGGCAAGTCATCCCCAGCCTCTAGGAGCCACTGCTGGGGATGACCGGTCCCCTCTAGTTTTAGAATGAGTGTGGGGAACCACTAATAGCCTCTGACCTAATGATCTCAGACTACGGGTAGGGGTATGTAGCTGTATCAAATCAGAGATGTATGAAGGAACTTGACCGTGCATGGCTCTGAAAGTAATGACCAGGATTTTAAAGTGAATTCTATACTGGACTGGTAACCAGTGAAGTGAAGCTAAAACAGGCGTGATGTGGGCTCTTTAGTTAATGTGAGTTAAAAGCCTTGCAGCAGAGTTCTGAACAGCCTGGAGACGGTAAAGCTCCTTCTTACTCAGACAGGTAAAAAGACTGTTACAGTAATCTAAACGTGAAGAAATGATCATCTCTAATTCATCCTTAGTCACAAGTGTTCTTAACTTAGAAATATTTCTCAGTTGGAAGAAACAGTTCCTAACTAATAATTTAGAGTGGTGATCCAACGACTTAGCTGAATCAAGCTCCTGAGACTCGGCTGGACAGACGAGCCTAAGTCCCCAATATGCTGTTTATCTCAGGGATACGACTTTCAGGGGCGATAATCTGAGTTTTTTATCTGAGTTCAGAAGCAGAAAGTTATCACATAACCACTGTTTGTTACTAGTCAAACAGTTTATTAAAGATGACAGTTTAGAGAACTCAGTTTCCTTAAACGAGCAGTACAGTTGGATCTGCAGTTTCAGACAATATCTGATTCACATTAACACTAAAACTTCTACCAGAAAGGTAGGATGAGAACCATTTTAAAACTGATCCAGACATCCCAACCAGATCACGAAGTCTATTTATCATAATGTTATGATTGATAGTGTCAAACGCAGAAGAAAGGTCCAATAGGACCAAAACTGTAAAATCCTTTGAATCAGCTGACATCATAATATCACTAGAAACTTTAAGAAGTCCAGTTTCCGTAGAATGCCTTTTACGGAAACCAGACTGGAATTTATCAAACAGCTCGTGCTTCTCTAAGAAAAGGGTGAGTTGCTCTGCTACAACTTTTTCTAATATTTTTGACATGAATGGTAGTTTTGATATTGGTCTGTAGTTCTTAGGTTGAAGTGGATCGAACGTGGGTTTTTTAAGTACAGGCTTAACGACAGCATAAAAATTTTAAATTTTAATTTTTTTTTAAAAATGCTAGGAACGACACCAGTTAAGTGAAGTATTTAGCATCTCAACAGAACAAGGGCCAATGGAGTCAAAAGCTTGTACAAATAGCACAGTAGGGACAACATCCATAGGACAAGATGAGGGTTTCAAAGTCTGTAGCAGAGAGGTGATGTCATGTAATGTCACAGGTTTAAAAGTGGACCAAAAATGAGCAGGAGACAAGTCACAGGCAGAGTTCTGAGGAAGTGATGGTAAGATGTTGCCCTAACATCTCTGATCTTATTTACAAAGAAGTGGAGGAATTCATCACAGTCCGATTTAGAAGACACAGTTGCTTGAGGGCCAGAAGGAGACACTAAAGCATTAATGGTGTCAAATAAGATTCTGGGATTGTGCTTATTCGAGGATATAAGCTGAGAAAAGAAACAAGTTCTGGCCTTTCTCAGCATCTCGTTTAAAGTAACCCTCAGTTCTTTAAGGTGAATCCTATGAACCACAAGTTTAGTAGTTTTCCAGAGACGTTCAACTTTTCTACAATTTCTCCTAAAACTTTGGATTGCTTCATCAATCCAAGGACAAGATTTTTTATGAGGGATAATGCTTGATTTAACTGGTGCTACTTTAGCTAAAATTGTTAAACACTGAGTGTTAAAAGACTGGATAAACACATCTGCATCACTGCATCCCAACAGAGAACATGGGTCGAACAAGGCAGAGAACCTCTCAGCAGCATCATGATTAATAATCCGCCTTTGAGCCCTAATTCTCAGGGGCGGAGGCTCAAGAGGAAAGTTAATGTCAAAGAACACACAGCTATGATCTCTCACAAGTACATCTTCCACACGTGCATTTGCTATATCTAGACCAAGAGAGAAGACAAGGTCCAGGGGTGACCCTTAATGTGTGTAGGTCCAGTAACATGTTGAGTAATATTAAAAGAGTCTGTGATAGAAAGGAGATCAGCAGCTGTCTTACATGTATAATCATCAATATGCAGGTTAAAGTCCCCAATAATTAAGACCTTTTCCAGTTTGATGATAGATGATAGGCAGTCAGTAAAATCAGTAAGAAAGACGCTTGCTGGGCCGGGAGGACGGTAAATCCACACACTGTAAAAAGTGTTAAAAGAACCTACTTTGAGCATCTGTGATTCAAAAGAGGAAAGAAGTTTATGGCTCTACATATGAATCTGTCACGATGCACAGCAGCAAGCCCACCCCCGCGGCGTGCCATGCGGGGCGTCCCACTAACAGAGCAGCCAACAGGACAGAGCTCATTTAAGTGAACAAACTCATTTTCCCTTTGCCACGTCTCTGTAAGGAATATAAAATCCATATTCTCACTGGTAAAAAGCTCGTTGAGAATAAAAGTTTTGTTAGAAATGGAACGAGCATTGAGCGTGTGTGTGTGTGTGTGTGTGTGTGTGTGTGTGTGTGTGTGTGTGTGTGTGTCAGGAACGTGTTTGATTGGCTGGTGTACTCTCTGCTGGCGGTGGCGTTTGGCGTCCACATGGCCGACGTCTTCCGTCCGTCCGCCTCTCTTCACACCGCCAGTCTCCGTCTGTTCTCTATCACCATCATCTTCCTCTGGCTCCGACTGATGAAGCACGTCAGAGCCTTCAGGTACACACACACACAGACACACACACTGACAGACACACACACACACACACACACACACACACACACAGACACACACACAGACACACACAGACACACAGACACACACACACTGACACACACACAGACACACACAGACACACAGACACACACACACTGACACACACACAGACACACACAGACACACACAGACACACACAGACACACACACACACACACACACACAGACACACACACACAGACACACACACAGACACACACAGACACACAGACACACACACACACACAGACACACACACACATAGACACACACAGACACACACACGACACACACACACTGACACACACACACAGACACACACACACAGACACTACACGACACACACACACAGACACACACACACAGACACACACACGCACACACACACGAGACGACATACACACACACACACACGGACACAGACACACACACACACACAGACACCTGACACACACGCACAC
>NC_135877.1:23853516-23866016 GCF_031162955.1 Sander vitreus | reverse complement strand
AATGATGTCCACCTGTGTGCAATCTAAGTGTCACATGATCTGTCGTTACATATACACACCTTTTTTGAAAGGCCCCAGAGGCTGCAACACCTAAGCAAGAGGCACCACTAACCAAACACTGCCACGAAGACCAAGGAACTCTCCAAACAAGTAAGGGACAATGTTGTTGAGAAGTACAAGTCAGGTTTAGGTTATAAAAAAATATCCAAATCTTTGATGATCACCAGGAGCACCATCAAATCTGTCATAACCAAATGGAAAGAACATGGCACAACAGCAAACCTGCCAAGAGACGGCCGGCCCCCAAAACTCACGGACCGGGCAAGGAGGGCATTAATCAGAGAGGCAGCACAGAGACCTAAGGTAACCCTGGAGAGTTCCACAGCAGAGACTGGAGTATCCGTACATAGGACGACAACAAGCCGTACGCTCCATAGAGTTGGGCTTCATGGCAGAGTGGCCAGAAGAAAGCCATTACTTTCAGCAAAAAACTAAATGGCACGTTTTGAGTTTGAGAAAAGGCATGTGGGAGACTCCCTAAATGTATGGAGGAAGGTGCTCTGGTCTGATGAGACTAAAATTGAACTTTTCGGCCATCAAAGAAAACGCTATGTCTGGCGCAAACCCAACACATTACATCACCCAAAGAACACCATCCCCACAGTGAAACATGGTGGGGGCAGCATCATGCTGTGGGGATGGTTTTCAGCAGCCGGGACTGGGAAACTGGTCAGAGTTGAGGGAAAGATGGATGGTGCCAAATACAGGGATATTCTTGAGCAAAACCTGTACCACTCTGTGCGTGATTTGAGGCAAGGACAGAGGTTCACCTTCCAGCGGGACAATGACCCCAAACACACTGCTAAAGCAACACTTGAGTGGTTTAAGGGGAAACATGTAAATGTGTTGGAATGGCCTAGTCAAAGCCCAGACCTCAATCCAATAGAAAATCTGTGGTCAGACTTAAAGATTTCTGTTCACAAGCACAAACCATCCAACTTGAAGGAGCTGGAGCAGTTCTGCAAGGAGGAATGGGCAGAAATCCCAGTAAGATGTGACAAGCTCATAGAGACTTATCCAAAGAGACTTGGAGCTGCCACAAAAGGTGGCTCTACAAAGTATTGACTTTAGGGGGGTGAATAGTTATGCACATTTACTTTTTCTGTTTTTTATTTCTAAAAAATAGTTTCATGTATATATTTTTCTCATTTCACAATGTAACAAAATAGGTAAAAAGCCAAGGGGGGTGAATACTTTTGCAAGGCACTATATATATATATATAGGGATGGTAGATGACCTATATTTTTTTGAGAAACCCAACAGCTGATGGTACAAATGATCTCAGGTATCTGTTAGACCTGGCACGTTTTCGGGAGCTATACTTCCTTCCTGATGGTAGGAGGCAGAACTCAGAGTGTAGTGGGTGAGTGATGTTAGCCAAAATGGCCATTGCCCTCTGTGTGTCTCTGGCCTCACACACATACCCAATGCTGTTGAGCTCAGTACCAGTTATTTTCCGACATATGTTTACAGTTTTTCCCAGTCGGTTTTTGTTGATTACACTCAAATTGCCAAACCAGCAGATCATAACAAAGGTTCAAATTGACTCAACAAAGGATGAATAAAAAGTTTTCAGAAATGATGTGTTAACATTAAACCCCTTCAGTTTCCTTTAAAAAATAAACAGTCTTTGATTGTTTTCTTTTACATATATAGTCTGTATTGGTGTCAAAGTTCAATTCATCATCTAAAATGGTGCCCAAGTACTTGTATTGGTTCCACCGGGTACCTGGGTACACACGAAGGACACGCTCCACCGGGTACCTGGGTAGGTACCCGGTGGAGGACACGCTCACCGTGGAACCTACCCAGGTACCCGGTGGAGCGTGGAACTAGGGGTGGTTCGGTTCGTCTCCCGGTTTTAGGGTCACGGTTTTCGGTTCTGTAAGGTTCTTGTTATTTTTTCTTTTAATCTTTAACACTCCAGAAATATACTTCAGCATATTATATATAGCTGAATTATCCACAATGTAGGATACAGTATTACAAAATAGTTGTATTAGTGAATCTGACTTGACTTTGAGCCCATTATTGGGACCATCTCTGAGGAAAGCTAGCTGAGATGTTGACACAGCAAGAGGGAGACGTTGATGATTTCAACATGCTTTTCATTTATTAGGCAACAAAGGAGGATGTGTGTGTGTGTGTGTGTGTGTGTGTGTGTGTGTGTGTGTGTGTGTGTGTGTGTGTGTGTGTGTGTGTGTGTGTGTGTGTGTGTCTGTGTGTGTGTGTGTGCGCGTGTGTGCATGTGTGCGTGTGTCTCTGTGTGTGTGTCTCTGTGTGTGTGCTGTGTGTGTGTGTGTGTGTGTGTGTCTGTGTGCGTGTGTGCGCGTGTGCATGTGTGTGTGTGTGTGTGTCTCTGTGTGTGTGTGTGTGTGTGTCTGTGTGTGTGTGTGTGTGTGTGTGTGCGTGTGTGTGTCTGTGTGTGTGTGTGTGTGTGCGTGTGTGTGTGATGTGTCGCATGTGTGTGTGTGTGTCTCTGTGTGTGTGTGTGTGTGTGTGTGTGTGTCTGTGTGTGTGTGTGTGTGTGTGTGTGTGTGTGTGTGTGTGTGTGTGTGTGTGTGTCTGTGTGTGTGTGTGTGTGTGTGTCTGTGTGTGTGTGTGTGTGTGTGTGTGTGTGTGTGTCTGTGTGTGTGTGTGTGTGTGTGTGTGTGTGTGTGTGTGTGTGTGTGTGTCTGTGTGTGTGTGTGTGTGTGTGTGTGTGTGTGTGTGTGTGTGTGTCTGTGTGTGTGTGTGTGTGTGTGTGTGTGTCTGTGTCTGTGTGTGTGTGTGTGTGTGTGTGTGTGTGTGTGTCTTTATCTTTAAGTTGAATTGTTCTGTCTTATAAGATGTTGAACATCTACCCAAAATATTCTGTTCTATACAGACAGTGAAGGAACAAATGATTGTTTCTTCTTCTAGTTCACAGAAAGTACAACAATATTCAATATCAAGTTTGAATCTCTTTAACTTCCTTTTTGCTGGATATATTTTATGTAAGATTTTATAAGAAACCTCTTTTATTTTCTTATTAAGATAGAATTTGTCTCCAATTAACCAGATGTTTTCCCAGTTCATGTCTCCATAGATTGAAGCCCAAAATAATGTTCCTGAGGGCAGATTTACTACCTGTCGTACACAGTTGCTGATGTGTTTACATGAACATTTATTCTTGGTAATGTCCGCTCCCTCGAGGAATATACCACCACTAAGCAGACTGATCTCTGACATACTGAACCTCTGAGAAGTTGCAGCATCAGCAACTATTGCATATTCTCTGCTAACCGGACTTTGGAGAGGAGTCATTATACTTTAGGAACTGCCTGTCAGCATTGAAGGTCCAATGTGTGGGACTTTCTCCCATCTAGTGTAACAAATGTGATCAGGGTGTGAAGACAGACAGCCTCAGCTGATGGTTTTCTAAGATTTATTTTGTCTGCAGAAGATAATATCACATTAATTGGCTTCTGGCCGACTGTTTCCTTCTATCTGCACCTCTGCTCCTCAGCAATACAAGACGGTATTGTCTTAAGAGCGATCTCATTTTCTACCAGACATACACAAACATCACATCACAGTATAGTGTCTCATTCAACTCTTAATGTGCACATTGCTAGCCAACAGGAGCAATTAGAATAGACTGGAAAACCTTCTTTGAGTTATAACAATATATGTGAAATATATGTGTTTTATACTCTCCAAAGGTTTCAGTGGGCAAAGTTAAACAGTACGTGGGTTTGGGTGACTGCACAGATAACAACAACAATATAACGTCTAACGGCAGCTTCCACACAGCAATATTTCCCTTCGCTGAATGGAGACGATATCCGCCCTGATTGGGCGAGATGAGAGCGACTCGCCGAGGGGAACGAAAACTTTATATCACTCGAGAACCAATCAGGTCCGTGTGTTTGTGTTTGGAGGCGGGACTTACAAAAACAGTGCGACCAAGATGGCGGAGGTCATCAGCGCTGTATCATGAACATTAGTATGTGATTAAAATGTTTCTACATGAACATCGGTACTTGTATCAACATGAATTGTGATTTATACGACACACCAACTCAGTCAGGGCACATTCACCACTAAACAGACCACTGTAGATGTTAGTTTAAACACTAACTTTTCAGCTAGCCGACAGGCTAATCGCTAGCATGTTCGGACATTGGATTTCATTGTAGCCTAGCCAGGCAGCTAGCCAGGCAGCTAGCCAGGCAGCTAGCCAGGCAGCTAGCCAGGCAGCTAGGCAGGCAGCTAGCCAGGCAGCTAGGGAGGCAGCTAGCCAGGCAGCTAGGGAGGCAGCTAGCCAGGCAGCTAGCCAGGCAGCTAGCCAGGCAGCTAGCCAGGCAGCTATTTGTTTGATTTCATGTTTTGTTGGCGAACATTGACGCTTGTAGCAACACGGATTGTTGTTTATATGTCACAGGGCAAACACACCACCAAATAGACCACTGTAGGTAGTTTAAACACTCAAAATGATTCAGCTAGCCGACAGGTCAACCGCTAGCCGCTGTTCTGTTGCGGTCTTGCGTGTTGTTTTCGCGACCGCGCCCCCCGAGGCAAAATTCCGCTGGCCGAAAATCGCGAGGTGTTTCGCTGTGTGGTACCGTACCGTAACAGAGATACACAAACATGCAGAAGACATTATCACATTAACTGGCTTCTGGTCGACTGTTTCCTTCAACCTGATCTCACAGAATTCAGTTTTTTTTTTTTTTTTATTTTTTATTTAACCTTTATTTAACCAGGAGAAATCCCATTGAGATTCAGAATCTCTTTTTCAAGTCAGCAGTACAAAAAGTTCCATATTTAAAATATACAGCAAAAACAACAACATAAAACAGTAAAAAAGGTCGGCAAATGAACATCATCTCCACATAATCAGCAGCAGCATATGTGCATATAGTACTCAAGTAATCCTTCATCCTAATTTTAAACTGTATCAATGTTGGCAGGTAGTCTAATTTAAGATGTTTCTGCAGTTTATACCAGGATGAAGGAGCAACAAATATAAAGGCACTTTCACCGAAAACAGTTTGCGTTCTGGGAATGTCAGACATGATGGAAGATTACATTTCCCGGTAGTGACTTTAGGAGTCAGGAGAGAACATAAATAAGGAGGCAGTTTACACAGTATGGCCTGAAAGAGAAAAATATACCAATGCTCCAACCTGCGATTATGCAAAGAAGGCCGACCAACGCTCTCGTACAAGCTACAGTGATGAGTACGAAAACTGGAATTAGTTACAGATGTTAGTGCTGCCTGCATGGTGTACTGAGTCCAGCATTTTCAGAGATTGATTTGCATGCATGTATAAAATATCACCATAATCCAGCATTGACAGACATGTTGCTTGTATAAGTGTTTTTCTCGCACTAAAAGAGAAACAGCCTTTGTTTCTATAATAGAAACCCAACGTCACTCTAAGTTTTTCTGTTGGACTCTATATGCTGCTTAAAGGACAAACTTTCTTCTAAGAAGAAGCCAAGATATTTGTAGACTGATTACTCATCTAGAGGAACAATCTGACGAGCATCGTCTGTCCTCTGAGGCCCTTGTTACGGAAGAGGCAGAACAAAACAAATGATCACAGAACACAGTTAAATGATCTCAGGAAAAGGTCGAGGGTGGGTTTAGGAAACACGACACGTGGGACACCCTCTCCTGGTGGAAGTCCTGTGTTTGACCATCCACCCCCCCGACCAACCTCCCTCCCTACTACTCTCTACCGTAGTCCCTCCTAATGCTACGTCATCTTCTCATTGACTTCACATCAGCACTGCAGAAGAGAAGAAGAAGAGAAGAAGAGAAGAAGAAGAGAAGAAGAGAAGAAGAAGAAGAATCAATCAATCAGCATGTGTTTAAACAGCACTTTACAGTAACCAGCAGGTATCCAAAGTGCTTCACATCAGAAACCAAGACTACAACACACATCATATAACATATACAATAGAAAGAATGACACATAGAAACAGTAAAATCAGTAAAGGTTACATATAAACAGGAGAGGGAAGCTGTCACACCACTACTACGTATTAAAAGCCTTTCTAAACAGATACGTTTTGAGTTTAGACCTAAAAAGTGCTCCATCTGTAGTCGTCTGATTATCAGGGGTCACTTGTTCCAGCGTCTCGCGGCAGATCACCGTTCGTACTTTGACCTCGGGACTAAAACCAGCTGATTTGAGGACCGCGAGGACCGGTTGTGCTCCTGCAGCGTTAAGATCTCGGACAGATGCTCCGGGGCCAGGCCGTTTAAGGCCTTGAAAACAAACAATAAGATCTTAAAATGTATTCTATAACGCCCAGGGAGCTGATGGAGGGCGTAGAGAACGGGGGGATGTGTGAGCGTCTAGATGTATTTGTTAGAAAGCGAGCAGCAGCATGTTGTACCAGTTGAAGGCGTGAGATGGAGGTCTGGGTCAGACCAACAGAGAGAGCATTACAGTAATCCAGCCTACCTGAAGTACTAAAGACGATACACTCATCATTCAAATGAAGAAAGTTTTGTGAAAGCCACAACTTAATATCATTAATACAGCTAAGTAGGGAGTCTATAAAAAGGGGAGTCTGCATAACAATGAAAAGACAGGTTATGTTTTCCTATAATAGCCCCTAAAGGCAACATATATAAGGAAAACAGGATGGGGCCAAGAATATAACCCTGGGGTACCCCACAGGAGAGAGGAGCAGCTGACGAGAAGTCACCAATCATGACAGAGAAGCTTCTATTTGTCAAATAGGATCTAACCATGTAAGTACTGAGCCTTGGATGCCTGCACACTGATCAAGGCGAGAGAGGACTGCATGATCCACTGTATCAAACGCCGCTGTGAGGTCCAACAGCACTAAGACATCCACAGTCAAGCAGTGCAGACTCAGTGCTGTGACGTGATCTAAAACCAGATTGAAATTGTTCAAACACACAGTTCAGTTGCAAAAAGGCTTGTAACTGTATAAAAACAACTTTTTCAAAATCTTTGACAGAAAAGGCAGATATGGGGTCAAGCTGAGGCTTGTTAAGTAGGGGCCTGACCACAGCATGTTTAAAAGCAGCTGGGACAGAACCTGAACTAAGACAGGAATTAAAAAAAGTAAGAAGACTTGACCCAATGGTGCTATTAAAAGCCTCCTTCACTATCCTGGCAGGAACAATGTCTAAAGGACAGCTGGTCGGTTTCATGTGTTGCACTACCTCCGTTAGCAATGTCAGAGAAACTGGCTTAAATTCCCAAAACACAGCAGAGTGCACAGGAGCAGCAGGTACAAACACATTGAGATTAGCACTGGCGTTTTGCCTGACAGATGCAACTTTGTCAATAAAATAACAGAGAAAATTCTCACAGGTACTGTTTGAAACATCTGTCGGAGCAGAGGTGCATGGATTCACAACAGAGTTTATCACATTGAATAACACTCTAGGTTCATGACAACTGCTAGCTATGACAGATGAGAGATGCTGCATCTTCACCACCTTCACAGCCTTCTGGTATGCTGCTAGACTGTCCCTTAATAAACCCAGAGATACATGCAAATTGTCCTTCTTCCACCTTCGTTCAGCTTTTTCTGCAGTGTTGCCTAAGGGCCCCTTGTGGTGTCATTTAGCCAAGGGTCCGCCTTAGGTTTAATAGTTTAAGTCCAAACAGGGGCAATAGAGTTTAAAATGTCAGTGCATGTGGAGTGGAACACAGAGAGAATGTTATCTGGGGAAGAGGGAGATACCAGACCATTCTTTGCATAAAACTGTGAGCCCACAAACACAGAAGCAAACTCTCCAGCTGTAGAGGAGGTGATGCAGCGGCGCCTAGAAGCTGAGGATATAGGCCTACTAGCAGGTGGCGGAAAACCTGATGGGGAAGTGATCTGAAATACCAGTTTCTGTTATTTCACTGAGTGAAACTGAAAGCCCATATGAGATGATGAGATCCAGGGTGTGGCCAAGATGATGTGTCGGCCCTTCCACACATTGATTAAGGCCAAATGAGTTCAAAAGAGTTTTAAAATCATGAGCAAGTGAGTTAGAGGGGCAACACACATGGATATTTAAGTCCCCACAAACCAGGAGCTTGTCATATTTAGGAACAACATCAGCTAAAAACTCTGAAAACTAGCTCATAAAATCCTTGTTGAGTTTTGGTGGGCGATAAATAACTGCACACAACACAGGAGAATCCAGATCAGCCACAAACAGCTGAAGCTCGAAACTATTATAACAGGATGCAGGTAATAATCTGCATCTGTACTCGTCTTTGAAGAGAGTGGCCAGCCCACCACCTTTCCTTGCATAACATCGCATAAATATCCCGCATATTCCATCGCATTTTTAAAGAAAACGTGCCACATAATCAAGGATTTTTGCCGGGTGATTGACACCCTGATTACAGAACAAGAACTAACAGACAACATGGAAAAGCTTAAACTCTGTAAGGCCTGTGGTGCTGACTCCATTTTAAATGAAATGATCAAATACACAGATAATAAATTCAAATCATCAAGTCATCCTCAAAGTTTTCAATATCATCCTAAATTCAGGTATTTTCCAGCTATTTGGAACCAAGAACTGATAACCCCAATCCACAAAAGTGGAGACAAGTTTGACCCAAATAACTACAGAGGAGTCTGTGTGACCAGTAACCTGGTAAAACTATTCTGCAGTGTTATTAATAGCAGAATCTTACAATTCATTAGTGAACACAATATCCTGAGCAATAGTCAAATTGGATTTCTCCCAAAATATGGAACTTCAGACTCCATCTTTACTCTCCACACCCTCAGTGACAAAAAATGAAATCAGAACAAAGGAAAAATCTTTTCATCTTTTGTAGACTTTAAAAAAGCAATCTTTTTTTTTTTTAAAGCCTCAAAAACCCAATCAGCGATCAACAGGCCTCCCCACATTCTGTCATATCTGACAATCTCTTGGCCAGCAGAGAAGGCCCTGCTGGCCCTGACGGCCCACCTCTGATCCACGGGCATAAATCTGATCTAACAGTTGGGGGGACGATAAACATAAAATTTCTGAAAAGCAATTTTTGAAGGGGACACAAATAATACAGCCACAATTATACTGTTAGAGGACATGTGTACGCAGAGGAAAGCCTTAATACTACCACTAGTGTAGCATTGAGACTGTACCATTATCCTTAATACTACCACTAGTGTAGCATGGAGACTGTACCATTATCCTTAATACTACCACTAGTGTAGCATGGAGACTGTACCATTATCCTTAATACTACCACTAGTGTAGCATGGAGACTGTACCATTATCCTTTTCAGTGTCTCTTGATTCAATGAAAAAGATGACTATATTGACCAAAATATTCTTCTTTAAAACCATTTATTTATTTTTAAGTTGTTTATAATCAAGCTACAAAAATACCTTAAAACATAATGACTTATTTTGATAAAAATGTCCCCAAATAAAAGAAATACAATACTTTACACGTGTTACATTAGCTGATCATAATGTAAATGAGTGAGCCACTGGTGAAGATCATCTGCTCACCCTGACAGACACACACCTCCAAAAATATGAACTGAGATCAACACACTTACCTGAGACTCTACACCTGATGGTCTCTGGTCTCCCTGAGACTCTCCACCTGATGGTCTCTGGTCTCCCTGAGACTCTCCACCTGACTGTCCCGGGTCTACCTGAGACTCTACACCTGACTGTCCCGGGTCTACCTGAGACTCTACACCTGACTGGCCCTGGTCTCCCTGAGTCTACCTTCTCCAGTTTGCTCTTTGGGATTGCTGGGAAGTCTTCAAGGGCCCCATTCTGCTGCAGGTACCACTTACATTTTTCAAAGTCATTTTCTGCTAAATTTTCTAAAGTTCTTAAGACGACCTCTGGAGGTGTCTCCATCTTTTGTCCCTACAAAGATCCAAAAGATATCAAAAGAACATTGTCAACTTATAGAACATTTTTTGCGTTAAAAATACTCAGATTATCAAAACAGACCAGTTTTGATAATTGAGATGTGATGACAATTTTTTATTAGTTTTAAGTAGAAGCAGAAAAATATTGATGTAGAAATCTGTGCACATACAGCTTAATAACTCCAGAACATGAACCAAGAATATGGAGGAGAGAGGCTGCAACGATTACCGACCACTTGGACAAAGTGATACATTTGAATAAACCTTAATGCAGGGCTCTCAAGTCTCACACATTTCAACCAGTTCACACACACACATACACACACCTACACACACACATACACACACACACACACACACACACACACCTACACACACACACACACACACACACACACACACACACACACACACACACACACACACACACACACACACACACACACACACACACACACACACACACACACACACCTACACACACTACACACACACACACACACACACACACACACACACACACACACACACACACACACACACACACCTACACACACACATACACACACACACACACACACACACACACACACACACACACACAGACACACCTACACACCTACACACACACACACACACACACACACACACACACACACACACACACACCACACTATGAGACGTGCAGTCTCATTGGTTGTCATATCATCAAAATGAAACTTTCTACCAGCTGAAACAGAACTCTGTCAGCATTATTTATGGCCTCGGTTTCTTTCCCTTCCCCTTACTGGTGTAGTCTACGTGACATTACATTAGACTACACTACTGCTATCCCCTCAGCGCTTATGTATGAGAAAAAAGCAGACAGTGGGTTACACAGAGGCCACATGGATAAGATAAGATAAGATTTGGTGACACAACGCGCATAAACACACAATAAACATACAGTTAACCTACATACAAACATAGTTATACATTATCTCATGCTTCAATGAACATCTAATAACACACAATCCCCCCCCCCCAGATGTTGATATATATACATATATATATATATATATGTATATATATATACATATATATATATATTTATATACATATATATATGTATATATATATATATATATATATATATATATATATGTATATACATACAGACAACTAAAGACAGAGACACATGTAGTCTACAGGACATTAGCATGTATATATATATATATATATATATATATATATATATATATATGCTATGTATAGACGTTTTTGTCGCTTTTTTCTGAGTTTTGTTGTTTTTTCCATTTTCCCCATCTTTGTTTCTTTATACCTCATTTCATTAGGTTTTTTTGCGACGCATGTCCCTTTTTTGACGTTTTTGTTGCTGTATTTGAAGCCTTTGTAAAATGATAACGAAGGAGGCAGTTTATCATTTAGTCTTCTTGACTCTGAACCGTATATGACATCTCCCCTTCAAAATGAGGCATGTATCATTAACACCAAACACTCTTATTAACATTCATATCAAAACAACTTTCTTGTCTAAACCCAATTAGACATTATCAACATTAATGCCATTTCTCCTTTTCAGCCTTTGTTTTATCAACTTCTCCCCCAAAGGCCGTAAGAAGATGTGTTCAAATGACACATCATGGGTAGAATGGGTGTGTTCAGGGACTACACATACACTATGGACACAATAGATGTGTGAGCTAGCCTGACCAGCCAGACCCACATCCAGATGTTGGGTCTGGGATGTTGGGTCTGGTTCTGACCCAACATCCAGATGTTGGGTCTGGGATGTTGGGTCTGGTTCTGACCCAACATCCAGATGTTGGGTCTGGGATGTTGGGTCTGGGATGTTGGGTGTGGGATGTTGGGTCTGGTTCTGACCCACATCCAGATGTTGGGTCTGGGATGTTGGGTCTGGGTCTGACCCACATCCAGATGTTGGGTGTGGGATGTTGGGTCTGGGTCTGACCCACATCCAGATGTTGGGTCTGGGATGTTGGGTCTGGGATGTTGGGTCTAGTGTCTGACCCAACATCCAGATGTTGGGTCTGCAGGATGTTGGGTCTGGGATGTTGGGTCTGGGTCTGACCCACATCCAGATGTTGGGTGTGGGATGTTGGGTCTGGGTCTGACCCACATCCAGATGTTGGGTCTGGGATGTTGGGTCTGGGATGTTGGGTCTGGGATGTCTGGGTCTGACCCAACATCCAGATGTTGGGTCTGGGATGTTGTCTGGGTCTGACCCACATCCAGATGTTGGGTGTGGGATGTTGGGTCTGGGATGTTGGGTCTGGGATGTTGGGTCTGGGATGTTGGGTCTGGGTCTGACCCAACATCCAGATGTTGGGTCTGGGATGTTGGGTCTGGGATGTTGGGTCTGGGTCTGACCCACATCCAGATGTTGGGTGTGGGATGTTGGGTCTGGGTCTGACCCACATCCAGATGTTGGGTCTGGGATGTTGGGTCTGGGATGTTGGGTCTGGGTCTGACCCACATCCAGATGTTGGGTGTGGGATGTTGGGTCTGGGTCTGACCCACATCCAGATGTTGGGTCTGGGATGTTGGGTCTGGG